>NC_142143.1:35339242-35490757 GCF_024610735.1 Ursus americanus
ATAGCAAATCCCACTTTTCCATCCAAAACTCCCTCATTTTATTCTTTTTTATTTATTCCATCACACATAACATCTTCTAATATACCCTCTAATTTACATATTTATCATGTGTATTGTTCATTGGAAACTCAATAGGACTGAAATCTTTGTCTTGTCCCCTGATGTCTTGTACCTCCAAGTATCTGCAAGAATATCTGGCATATAGTAGGTGTCTAATAAATATTTATTGAATGAATGAATGAATGAATATCAAGGATTCTATCATTATTTATGATAGCAAAAGGAAAAAAAAAAGGAAAAATTCCTCTAAGAATGGTTACATAAATCATGGTCTGTCCACCAGTGTGCTAGTTTCCTGAGTGGTCTTATCAAATTACCACCAACTGAGCAGTTTAAAACAACAGAAATTCATTCTCTCACAGTTCTGGAGACCAAGAGCCTGAAATCAAGGTGTTGGCAGCATTTTGGAGACTTGGAGGGAGAATCTAGTCCATGCTTCCTAACTTGTGGTGGTTGCTGGCAATCATTGGTGCATCATTGTGACACATTCTTCACATTACCTCTCTGTCTTCTTCCCTTCTATTCTCTTAAAAAGACACTTGTCATTGGATTTAGGGCCGACCCTAATCCAGGATGATCTCATTTCACAATTCTTTTTTTTTTTTTTAATATTTTATTTATTTGTCAGAGAGAGAGAGAAAGAGAGCACAAGCAGGGGGAGCAGCAGGCAGAGGGAGAAGCAGGCTCCCCACTGAGCAAGGAGCCCAATGTGGGACTCGATCCCAAGACCTTGGGATCGTGACCTGAGCCTAAGGCAGATGCTTAACCAACTGAGCCACCCAGGTGCCCTCATTTCAAAATTCTTAATTGCATCTTCAAAGAAACTTTTACTAAATAAGGTCACATTCACAGGTTCCAGGAGAACATATCATTTGGGGGGATCACCATTCTCCCCACTACAGTCTATTACATTGTTACAGTGCTATTAAAAATTGTAGGTTAGTTACTGTTTAAAATCTTGAAAGTGTTCATGACATAATGTTAAATTAAGAAAGGATGATGACAACTACGTTTATTTATGTGTGTGTGTGTATAAATATATAGCTAAACACACACATATGCATGGAGTAAATAAACCTAATTTTACTTAAATTTGTGAATTAAAAAAGGAGGAAATATTTAGGAGGAAATATATCAAAACATGAAAGAAAGTTTAATGCTGGGATGCTGGTTGACGGAACCCAAGTGGCTTTTTTCCTCTTCAAGATTTCCACAGTTTTCCAAAATTCCTACAAAGAAAATAGGTTTTAATTTTTATATTTACAATTCTCTTATTTGGAGAAAAATAAAAATTAAATAGAAACAACCCTTATAAATGATTTATTGTGAAAGTAAGAAAAATTAAGTTTCAAAATGATATAGTGATTAATCCTCTCTTTTATATCTAACACCGTTAGGTTTATCCTTGTAAAATTTTTATGTCAATCTGCTCAGAAAGATGTGTAGTCATTTGTCCCTAGAGATTTTCTAGAAAAGATGAGGGCACAATTTTGTTGGAAAGCATAGAAATGTACCTTTCTGAGAACAAGGGAGTGAAATTAATGAACTCTTAGACTCCCTTGTCATCTGAAGATTTTGTCAGTTTTAACATATTGCATGTTAGATCATTTATCAAAGGCACATGGACTAAATAGAAAGTTCTCATTTTTTTCTTGTTGCTTTTTGTTTTGCTTGCTTTTAAGATTTGACACTCTTATGCTCACTTTTGTAGATCCTGCCACTTATCCTTCTCATTGACTAATTAATTAAATAATTAGACAAGTATTCCTTGAGTGCTCCTTACATCCCAAGCGCTGTAACCAGTAAGATGGAATATCCATCCTGAGTTGGGGAGCAGGTGCTTAAACGGGGGGTCTGTGTTTGGGCTGTTTGAATAACTGACATTCCCTGCATACCAGCTTCATAGCACATATGTGGCCACCTCCTCTGAGCACAATGGTCTCCCCAGGAGGTTCTGGATGGGAGTTTTGGAGGGAAATGTTTCAAATATGACTGTCACAGAGATTCTTGGGGTCTTATCCTCATTTACTTGACCTTTGCTTGACTGGTGTTGGTTCAAAAAAAGAATTTCCCAGGTGAAATCTGAAACTGGCCCCCATACTGGAAAGGCAAGGAGAGACTGAAGAAAGAAGCAGGCCAGTCCAGATTGGCAGATGGCAGTCTTAATAAGTAAGGGAGCTTACATATGAAGTTTGTCTTGGGTGGCCTCAAGACAAGTAGATCTCTGCAAAAGCCTGCCAGAATCTTAAAAGTTTTTACAGAGGCCTTAACGAGGTTTAATCAGGTCTAGATTGCTCTCTCAAGGTTGCATCCTTGAATGGCTCTGGCTATGGGAATGGTTGGGCAGCATGTACATTCCAAAGACGGAGAGGAGGTGAGGAACACCTGATTGTCTAGGTCGAGCTTGGAGTCAACTGGTGGTCACATCCTCTAGATGGCCTCCTCCAACAACTGGGGTCCTATGGGCAAAAATCCTATGTAGAAGCATATTCTCCAAGGTAGTTGGCCATGTCCTTTAGATAATTCTGGGAGGAGAATAATGATTCTCTTTGCGATATTTTAGTTCTAATAGTTAAATGCTATTTTATGCAATTGGCAATGTTCGATTAGTGATATATATGTAAGAGAATTCTCTGAGGCATAGAGTGCAAAACAATCAAATATACCTAAACATAATTTTGTATTTATTAATAAACATGGATTCATTGAAGTAAGGAAGAACTTGGTTTGAAAACCTTACCTATATTATTGGAAGCACAGGTGAAAGCAATTCCTAAATTTACTAATTATTCTGTCCTGCTGTGGGCACTAGCCACTAATAGGCCTTTTAGCACCAACCTGAACACTTCCATTTTGAATCTCCTTTATTTTTTTATTTTTATTTTTTTTAAAGATTTTATTTATTTATTCGACAGAGATAGAGACAGCCAGCGAGAGAGGGAACACAAGCAGGGGGAGTGGGAGAGGAAGAAGCAGGCTCATAGTGGAAGAGCCTGATGTGGGGCTCGATCCCATAACGCCGGGATCACGCCCTGAGCTGAAGGCAGACGCTTAACCGCTGTGCCACCCAGGCGCCCCTGAATCTCCTTTAAAAGATGATCCCTCCAGGTATTTAGCAATCCTTTCTGTCACTTCAAAAATCTATCTAGTGTCCCTCTAGGGAAATCTACTGGATTGCCTTTCAATTAGCTTTCTAAGTCCGTTTCTCCAAAAGCCATTTAGCACATCAATGATCCCCAGAAGCTACTTGTATCAAATCACATTGAAACTGGTAAAAAGAGCCACTTCCTTTGTCCTGCTTGGGATGCTGAGTACAACTCTGTTTATGACCACCTGGGGCTGTGGGACCCCATGCTTCAGCCTTCCAATGTATGTCAGTCATGCCTGGGGAAAACAAGGACGTCTCTGCTCATGTTCTGTTCTCAGCTCTCTCTCTCGGATTCTTCCATTCACTTTTGATAATATTTGTAAATTATAGAAGAGAAGGTTAAAATTTGACCTAAATGGTTTTGCATGCAATCTCTGATGGCTTCTGGAGGTAGAGAATCGTCTACTAGAAGAAAGAACGACTGAGACCAAGCCTCTAACTTATTTCCAGGCTCTGGTTTTCCAAGGGTTAGATTGTTTTGTAGGTTAATTTTAGATGAAGCACGACTGCTTCTACCCAGTGACTGAGAACGGTGAACTATATCCTGGATGAAACACTTTTAAGTCAGGGCTATGCCATATTCCTTTGTAATATCCATCATGTGCTTGATACAGTAAATAATTTTAATAAAATTTTCTTTAACGCAACTAGGTTCAAGTCCCAGCTATGTCATATAAACCTGGGCCAGCCATTTATAGTCCCTGAAGCTCATTTTTTCTAATTTGTAAAACAGATTTAGAAAGTTGCTATTCCTTCAGTTTGAGGAAAAAAAACAGGTGAATATTAATAAATGGATTCTGAAGCTGTGATTTTGTGTGGAAAACCAGTTATTGCTGTGTACATATGCTAAACGTGTTTACAGATCCTGCAAAGCTGAAGTTACGAGGTGAAGTTAAGAGGTGGCTGGAATACTCAATTTGAATCCTGAAAACAGATGTAGATGTATTATATTTGTCATTTTATCCAATTTAAATGTTCTTCATAGCACTTATATCCCATATTTTTCTTTTGTCTTAGAATATTTTTCTAACTAGTTAACAACATTTACTGAAGTAGAGACCTTGCCTGTCATGTTTCTAGCTGAATTCCAAGCACTTAAAACAAAGTCTGGCACTCAGTAGACATTCAATTATTTTTAAAATAAACCAATACCACCACATTGCAGAAAACCAGGCATCACTGGATCCCTGTCTGCTAATGTTTATGGCTAGTTAGTATTTTTGAATCTAGTTGAGGCTAGAGATTACAAGTGATAAAGAATCACAATTTTAATGTCATGTAAATAGAAAAGAAAAATATTTTAAATACTGTGTGTAGACAAGTATGTTTTGCTGTTGAAAATTAGGGGGTTGTGCAAGAACATATAATTATTAAATCACTATCTTATGGTAGGCAGTATGTGTTTTACTTCAGGTCACTAAACTTAACCTTTGTGTAATTAATATCATAATCTTATTTATGTCACATTTTCTAATAAACAGATTTCAGTATTTGATATTTAAAAGCATTATTGGCTCTCCTACCAAGAGAAAACATTTTTGAATGGAATCTAATAAATATATAACAAAATCTTAGCTTTAATCAGCAAATCCAAATATTGTTTCATGTTTATTCAAGCATGCACTAAAATAGTTGGCATATTTTTGGCAGTTCTGGTCAAATTACTTCATCTTTTCAGAAATGTTTAAACCAAACTGACAGTTTGGACTATCTGACAGCTTCTATCCATGATTGTCTAATTTTTTTCACAATGTAAACCAAGTGATGTTCTTGGTTATAAAATTAATCAAAAAAGTGTTGTCTCCCAGAATTGCTACTTTGCAACTGGAGACTGTATGGAAACATTACAGCTATACTTAAGGACATGTATAGTTGATATGAAGTGTCCCTGGATGTATCACGTTATGGACTTTGGAAACTTTTTCACGTTTTTATTTAAATTCCAGTCAGTTAACATACAATGTAATATTAGTTTCAGGTATACGATATGGTTGAATACTTTCACCCAACACCCAGTACTCATCACAACTGCCCTCCTTAATCCCCATCACCTATTTCACCCGTACTCCCACCCACCTCCCCTCTGGTAACCATCAGTTTGTTCTCTATAGTTAAGAGTCTGTGTTTTGGTTTGCCTCTCTCTCTCTCTTTTTTTTTTGAAGCTTTATCTTCTATTTCTCTGTCTCAATAACATTATATATTCTAATAATTTGTTCTCTGCCTGATATGCATTTTAATAATTTAAATTTTAGATGAAAGTTGTTTGATTATTTGGCACTTCCTCAGCTCTTAAAAACGGATCTTATAGTTTTTTGTTTGTTTCTGTTTTGGCAAAAAATTTTTAAAAACTGACAATTTGTTTTCATTAGTGCCCATTTAGATTAATGGGGTCCCATTTTTTAACTTAGAGAAAAAGATCCAAATTCTCTAATACCATTATCTTTCTTTTTCTAATATTGTTATAGTAATTCCAAGCCTAAAATAAATTTTTGTATCTGTATGTTCTATGCAGGGGGAAAAAACGTTAAGGCCCACTAATGTGAGAAACTACTTCTGCGCCTTATGTTAGACTCTATATATTTTATTTGACAGAGAAATATTAATGAATTAATTGGTATCTTTGCCTTAATTAAAATTCTGTTGATTGCAAACAACAGAAATCAACTTGAGTAAATTTAGGAAAAACCAGAAATTTGATGATAGATATTGACTTATCCAATGTAAAAGGGCAACTAGGGCTCTCCAATGACTAGAGGCAAGATCAAGAAAGCCAACAGAACTCCTAGCTACAATCTTTTTCCCTTTTTTATTGTGAATATCTGCCTTGCTCTTTCTTTCTTCGTAGACTGACTTCTGCTTCTCCATGACCAGGATGGAAAAATGGTTACTCACTAATACCAAGTTCATATCAACATTGTTTCATCTATCTTAATTGGCTGTCTCTGACTTTCGATTCCAGGTTGTTGGTAAAAGCTTTATTTATTAATTTGGCTTTGGCATTGTGGTCTTTCTACTTTACAAGCATGACATAGGATTGTACTTCCTAGCTCTGTTGTAGTTGGGCGATACCATGTGATTATTCTGGTCAATGAGGTGTGAGCAGTAGTGATGTGTGTCCTTTAAATATCAGTAAAAGACTCTCCAGAGTGTGCTTTTCCTCTGCCTTGATGATCAGCAACGTTACCATTAACGTTAAATTCCTGAATGAAGATACACCAGATTAGGGCTCCCATGTGTCCCTCGATGGAGCAAGAAATAAACATTTATTGTTTTAAGTCCCTGAGATGTTGAGTCTCTTTGTTATCTCAGCATAGCCAAGCCTGTCTTGACTAATATATGAATATACTTGGAATTGTATTAGATTTGCAATATCTTCGAATTTGATCTGTTATTTAAAACTCCTCCCTAGGCCACCGCTTCATTCTTGTTTGCCCTGCACGCACAGTATCTGTCTGCCCTGGCTTAGTACCCGTTGAATTGTCATGCTGTGTTGCTGTTGTAAGAATTCTCAGAGTACATATAGACATGGCATTAAAGTGTGTTGGAATAAACACTGGCTTAGGAGTTAGAAAACATATATTCTTTTACTTATTATTCAACTACATAACCATGCAGAATTTTATAATTTTGATACTCAGTTTCTTCATATGAAAATGAATTATTATATATTACCTACCTCAATTATAAGATATAAAGAGTAAATTACTGCATTATACAAATGTAAGTTACTGCTATGTATGTATGTATGTATGTATGTATCTATCTATCTATCTATCTATCTATGTCTATCTATCATCTCTATATAAATTGCTTAGGTGTATTTCCTAGGGTATAGCTGTGTATGATCTCCCTTGCTCAATTTAGCCAAGGAATATGCAAGTGTATAAGATCATACATGTGGATAATGACATGTAACAAGTTAGTTGTGATTCCTTTTGAATATCTGAATTGCTTCTAAGCCTTTATTTCTTAGTATTTCTTAAATTATGCTTCAATATAGTGATAAAACTAAATAATAATAGTTACATATTCCCATTACATACTTGTAAGTATGATGCATCCTGTCCAAGCGGTGATTTAACTCTATTGCCTCTCTCATGCCAATGGTAGCACTAAGTCTATACCCGTGTAGCTTTGTTTCTGGTTGCATAATGGAATCTATCAATCATATGCATTGGTGTAAGATTTGAGAGTCAGGAGCAATCTTTGGGTCCTCTTTGACAGTTTTTCTGTGAGAACTAAATTCCTGGAGAGGTGAGATCCTTCTCCTGTTGCCTCTCAGGCTCCATCCTCCAGCTTCCGGTATTGAGGCATACATGTGCAGGCAGTAATGATGGCTTCTTAATTGCAGCATCCTGATGTCCCCTGCAGTTACAGTATATGCTCTTGAAAGCAGTCATTCCAGTAGTGGATGCAGAAGTGGTAATTCCCCACTGGGTCGGTTCTAGCCTATTCTCTATTTCTGGAGGCCCAGTGCTGAGCTTGCTGCCATAGTTTTCCAAATGATTCTGTAAACTGCTAACCTGCATTTAATTTATTCTTAGAGCAGTGGTTCTCAAACTTTAGTGTGACTCAGAATGACCGGATGGACTTGGGAAAACACCGATTACTTGGCTCCACTCTCAAAATTTCTGATTTATTAGGCATGGGGGCAGAATCTAAGAATATTGATATATAGGAAGTTCCCAGATTGCTGAATCAGAGACCACACTTTGAGAACCATAGATCTGGAGTATTTTCTGTTTCCTACCCAGAGTCTGTCATAAAATAAGCAACGTCCCTGAATGTGTCAAATCATCCAGGCCAGTCACAATTGTTTCTCAAAAGTTGAATAAGTGAACTCATTATTAAGTGTCACCTCTCAAATGGAGAATATTAACTGGATTTACAGAAAACGTATATTAAGAGATGTTAATACAGATTTAATGATTAGTCAGGTATGCTAGATCAGCTTATGTCATGCTGAGTATATATTTTTACTTTTATTTTTTGGTATAAAGACTGAGTGATGTCATATAGTAGCTATCCATATGGTAACATACTTTCCCCCCCCTCTGTGTGAATATTAGTTCAGTACAGACAGTAATACCTTTGTCATGATAGAGTTTTTCTATAATTCTGTTTCGAAAATAGAAGCTTAAAGAGAACTATCATTTAAGATAAATCATCCTTTCATATTGCATATTTAGATAATCTTACTTTAAATTTTAGCTTAATCATCTATTTAACTTAATTTAGCCCAATACTTTTTACATAGAAGATTTTGAGGCCCAAAGACATAAGCATTTAGAGAAAGAGTTGAAGGTAGCATCTGAATCTTTTGATACCTAAGTCCAGTTTTCTTTTCATCACTGCTATTAATTCTCTCTGGAGTGTGGACTTCATTGTTACCTCTTATATGTATATGTGTAGCCAAATCAGCAATGGAAAATTTTTGCCATATTTGAAACAAAAGTTTAAAAAATACATTAATATTAATTAATTGCCAAAATCATGCTATTACTTATTATTTAACCAGAGATCACTAGTTGCTACCAATTTTTAAGTTGTTATTTAAATACTGTTTAAATATCATATTATGCTATCTTAGGTTGTTCTTTAATTCTTAGAAATAAGTAAGTAACATATTTGGATGCCCTCCAGTATCTCCCTCTGAATTAAACTATCTCACTCTATAATCACGTCATTTAATCAAAAATTAACTTCCTGCCAGAGTGGCTTGTTAAGGATTTGCTAATTCTGACTTTCTTCTCTGAAACTTAATTGAACTCAGCGGTCAATAGCTCCTCTCCCCAGGTCTCAGATAACAAAATGCATTTTGGCTTTTTCTTTTTTTTCTTCTTCAGGTTTATCACTTGTCAAACTTGTAACTGTTTTCTTTAAAAAAATGCATTCTTACAATGATTGAAGCAAGTGAAAAAGGAAAAACAAGTGACAATTAATTGATTATCCTGAGGATTTGCTATTTTTAAATCAATTTAGGATGATTTTCAATCTCTTCTAATATGATTTTGCATCTAATTAAAAATATGTAACAGTCTGGAATTTTTAATACAGTCTAGCCTCTTGGGTAACTCAAAGATGTTTGGTTCATTCTTGGCTTTGTGTCAGCTCTGGTCCACAGAAAGTATCCTTCCCTAGGTGAGGTAGGCTACCTTATAATGTATCAGAACACAATGAACATCTCTCAGGGAGCTGGGAAATGCTTTAAAAACTAAGCTTGTAAGTTAAAGATCTAATCTCATAATGTAGTGAGGTTTGGAGAGATGGAACTTTTGCAAAATAGTTTCTGATTAAGAATTAAGTGATTGATAATGGTCAAAGCTGGGTAATGGTACATGGGATTTACTCTACCAGTCTCTCCGTATTTGCATATGCTTGGAATTTTCTGAAATAAAAAGCTTTGAAAAACAAAATGTGAAAAGATATTTACATGAATTGCATGGCAAAGTGAGGTGCATAGTGCATAGGGAGGTATTTAGTGCATAATACACAGAAAAAAATATTTAGATACCCTTTTTGTTTAGTGAAAAACAAAGCAAATGTATCCCTACTGTGATTTATTGTGTGCAGCTAGACTATGACTAGGAGAAAATGAGTTAAAATATAAGTTGATATGTTAGAGTAGGGATAAATTATTTCCTTTGGTGTTTATTTTATACTATTGTTTACACAAAAATACAAATTTTAAGTGTACTTATATATCTTGTTAGGTAAATCTCTTTTCATAAAGTTCGATGAAACAAAATTAAATTCAAGAAATGAAATTTAGTTCTCCTTCTTATTACTGAACAATTAGTGATGAAGTTTGCATTCTTGCATTTAAAAATGATAACTGAGGGGTGCCTGGATGGCTCAGTCGGATAAGTGTCATGATCCTGGGGTCCTGGGACGGAGTCCCATATCAGGCTCTCTGCTCAGTGGGGAGCCTGCTTCTCCCTCTTCCTCTGTCCCTCCTCCTGCACGTGCTCTTTTTCACACTCTCTCTCAAATAAATAAATAACATCTTTAAAAAAATAAAAATGATAACTGAGTTTTGTAGGATAAATGAGAGCAAACCCCAAAAGTCTGAGAAAATGATGCTTTAATTCATGAGGAAGAAGTAGTTTTAACCTTTTTTGGTTAAGATCATGAACTACCACCCAGGAAAAACTGGCATATATAGAACTCAAATATTACGCTATTAGAGCGTTCATGGAGCATACCCATGGGACTCCAGGTTAAGATCACTTAGAAAAGCATTTCCATTCTAGGCTTCTAAGACAAGATACAGAACTATGAATACTAGAAATTCCTTGTGTTAGAGACAAAAAGCACCACTAAAAAACTATGACAAGAATGTAGCCTTAATATCTTTAAAATTTAAAGACGAGAAATTGTAAAACAAACACTCCACTAGATAAATGTGTGTTGACTTTGATCTTGCAATTATTGGAGGAGGTCATCAAGAGGACATGACCGCCAGTTGACCCCAGAGCTGGACCTGGAGCAACTGGAGGCTCCTCAGGCCCTCCCCGTCCTCGGAAAGTGGGTTCCGCCTACCACTCCCATAGCCGGAGCCATATTCAAGGACACAGCCTTGGCAGAGCAATGTGTTGCGGAGACTATCCGGACTGTATCTGTGGCTGAAGCCCGTTAGCGCCTTTATATAGACCTTTAAGATTCTGGCTGTGGGGCGCGGAGATCTACTCGTGTCGCAGCGGTCGCAGACAAGCCGCATATGTAAGTTCCCTCCATTATTAAAACTGCCGCCTACCTCTCCGGGGTGGTCGGCCTCGTCAATCTCCCTGCCCTCCGAGTTTGAGCGCCAGTTTCCATTTCACTTGGAAAGCCCTCTCAAGGGTGCGAACCCACAGGAATGAATACTAGGAAAAATAGTCGATATGAACTCGGAGAAGTGTTTATCCTTTGTTCCAAGGCTGGTACTAGGGAGAAGCCAGCAAGATGGCTGGGGCGCAAAATTTAAAGAGATACTCCCTGTCTGCGCCATGCAAGTGCAGGGTTGGCACCTGAGGACGAGGGCCTCCTTAAGTTCTGCTCCCTACATGCCTCCCTTTCCTTGTGTAGTCCCACCTGTGCTTGGCCTTAATCAAAGAAATTCAAAGTACAGCTATGATGGCCAGTCTCCCAGATGGTGCTCTGTGATCCCCTGCTCACACTGATGGCATTCACAAATATACAGGATTCTGTAGGACCAGTAGAATAGGTCTGAAGTGATCGTATGTGACATCCTGGCTACCGCTTTGCTCTCTCTTCTGGGAGAAGCTCTCAGAAGCCAGCTGCCATTTTGTTAGGCTAAACAAACTGCTCGGTGCCAAAGTCCAAGTGTTAAGGAACGGAGGCCTTCTGCCAACAGCTGTGAGGACGAGCCATTTTGGAAGCAGGTTTTTTTAGCCCCAGTCAAGCCTTTCAGTGACTCTAGCCTCGCCAACATTTTAATTGCGATCTCGTAAGAAACCCTGAGCCAGAACCATTCCAGCCCAGCTACTCCTGAATTCCTGACTCACAGGAACTTCGAGATCATAAATGTTTATTGTTTTCAGCCATTTGTTATGCAGCAGTAGATAACTAACACAAGCAGACTCCAGGCATTTTATCAATTGTACCTAAAGAAAAAAGAATTCTATGTTGGTACTACGGTCCTATCATAGTGGTTAGGAACACACACTCTGAAGCAGTCTCAGTTTGAATTCAAGATCAGTCATTTATTACTTGTGTGGACTTGGAAAAATGACTTACTTGTGTTTTAGTTCTTCATCTGTAAAAGAAGGAAAACCATAGCATCTATACTACAAGATGGATGAAAGAATTACACACGGGCATATATACCAGGTGTCTATCAAATAATAAGCATTATGAAAGCCTTTGCTGTTATTACTGTTTCTAACTACTTTTGTCGGTGCTTATTTCTCCTGTAGATGCATGGATTATTGTTAACGGTGAGTGAAGTATAGCTTTCCCTATATGCAAATGTGTTTCACTAATGCCTTACATAAAAATACCTGAGGATAGATGTGTATGGCTTCTCCAAAAGGTATTTTGTACTTCCAGAGAAGGAGAGATGAAATTTCTCTCACCTTGGTTTTAGGTGGGGAAAATACTTTTCTGGATTATGGAGTCAGGAGAAGTTTCCCTCTATTATTCACATTTTATTTTATGGTTATTTCCTTATTGCCTTTTCAGAGTTGCTCCGAGTTTCAGTAGCTGGAGTTAAATGTTTGCATGTCTCCTATAATAAGAGACTCAAAAAGGTTTTATTGTCCGTACGTTGCATGCCTACAACATGCAGCCTGCACTTCCCCATAAATGAATGTCTTATTCCCTTGCATTGTATTTCTTTGTGTGTGACCTAGATGCCTTCTTCTCTTTAAAGGAATGTTCATACTGCTCTGCAGACATCATCTAGCCTGAGCTGGAGGTTACCATGGTGATATGGCCATACAGGATGACTTCAAGACTACATCATGCTGAGTTGTTTTCAGGGAGAATTGAGGACTGTTGTCTTTTGCTGATAGGCTCTACTTAAATTGACCCTCTCTGCCTTCTTCTAAGAATAATTAAAGAACTTTGCTGTTGGTGGATGTCCAGGCTGGCTATTTGCAAAAAAGTAAAGTAGGTAACATTTATCTTTACACTTTCATTTTTTGTGACCTTTTCCCCAGTAATAGCATCCTTTTATTCTCTAGGTATGTGATGACCATATATTATCTGAGACCTTCCTAACAAGGAATAAATTAATTTGGCAAAGTTATCTATGATTAAAAAATTTTTTTGAGTTGCATTATTTTGGTTTACCACAAAAGTCATGATTGTGGAGAGAACTGTTCTAGAGAAAAAAATTAAATTTTCTTGGAAAACACACATGTGGCAGAAATCTCTGCATTTAGAATTATGCAATGAAATCTTTATTTTAAAATTACAACTATAAAATATACATGTAGCTTTCAAATAACTCCCAAAATATATATACTAGGCAGAACCACCAAATGTGCCAGTTTCTGTCCAAAACAGCACAGGCTTTTTTTCCCTCTGTCCCAAATACTAATCCCTTTGAAAATGACTTCATTTTAATTATTTTTTCTACTAGTTAGTAACATTTACATTTTTTGTCTTTATTTTTCTTGAATTGTCTGAAATAATTTTTAGAGTTTCTCAAATTTTTTTTTTTTTTTTTACCAGATTATATATTCAGTTGGGTATCAAAATCTTCAAAATCTTCACTGGTTGCACTTCAACAGTGAAGCAAACAAAAATCACTGCTCCTGATAATTATCCTGTGAAGTAAATGCATTGAATCTTACAGTATTTCTCCTTATTCATAGTTGTATCATTCTTTTAGCAATGAATATTTGCTGCCTGGTATGTAGCTTTTCATGTGTATAGTCTCTTCACCTAAATTGAAAACTACACAATGTGAGAGATAATGCCTTATGTTTTGTTCTTTGTTTCCAGGCAGCATTTAAATAACAATTTCATAAACATTAATTGAAAAATTTATTTAGAAACATTTTAAAAGGTATGGAAAGTTTCAAGGAAAGCGATTACTCATCATTTTCCCCCCATGAGATATTTTGCACTAGCATTCAAGTTGTATTTTTCAGTTGTAGAGAGGAGTCATGTGTTTGTTTATGCATTTAGCATATTCTTCTGAATACTAGGCTCTGTTCTTTGAGATGTGAACCAAGATTTGAAGATCCCTACTTTGATGGAGCTTACCTTAGTAGGAGGAAATAAACAAGCAATTAAGAAAACAATTTATAATTCCAATGAATAAAAAGAGGCTTATGATAAAGAGACTGTGTGCCTACTTTAGAATCAGCCTCTCTGTGCAGATAACAACCTGGGAAAGTTTAGGACTAACTATGTTGGAGTTGAAGCTACAAAGAAGGCCAGTGTTGCTGAAGTGAAGAGAACCAGTGGCAGGATTATTAAATACAGTAGTGTCCCCTTATTCGCGGTTTCACTTTTTGTGGTTTCAGTTACCCATGGTCAGCTGCAACCTGGAAGCAGATGATCCTCCTTCTGACATATCATCAGAAGTCAATAATAGCCCAGCGTTACATCACAGTGCCTATGTCATTGATCTCACTTCATCTCATCACGTAGACATTTTATCAGCTGACATCATCACAAGAAGGGTGAGTAAAGTACAATAAGATAGGTTGAGAGACACCACATTCACATCACTTTTATTATAGTATATTGTTATAATTGTCCTATTTTATTATTAGTTATTGCTGTTAATCTCTTCCTGTACCTGATTTATAAGCTAAACTTTATCATAGGTGTGGATATAAAGGAAAAAACAGTATGCGTAGGGTTCAGTACTATCTGTAGTTTCAAGCGTCCTTTGGGGGTCTTGGAATATAGCTCTCCTGGATAAGGAGGGACTACTGTAATGTCAAAGAGAGAGAAGAAGGCCATGGAGTGTCCTTTGTACACCAAGGAAAAGAATTTGGATTTTTTAAAAAAGTATAATGGGAATTCATTGGAAAGTATTAAGGAAGGATGAAACAAGATCTGATTTACATTTTAAAAAGTTGTCATACTAGGATATGAAACGGAGATTTGGACAGGATATAATTGAGATAGGATTAGGAAGCTAGGTCAGGAGTTCTGATTTTTCCTTGTTAAGTTTGAAATATTTGTTTAACATGCATGCAGAGATATGAGGTAGAAGAAAGGTGATGTATAGGGCTAAAGAGGGATTTTGGAGCCATTGGTATCTTGTTGGTCTTTAAAGCTGTGGAGTACATGAGATTAGCTAGAAATATTACTTTGTGAGAATATTGACAGGTGACTTGAAACTGAGCCTTGAAGCACCTCAACGTGTAGAGATTCAGTAGAGGAGAGGGGATCATAGAGGAGACAGAGAGTGCTGTCAGTGTGGTGAGGGGACAGAAGCATAGGGAGTACAAGATCAGAAAGGTGTGCGTGGGATTCGGTTTCATGGAAGTCATTGGTGACTTTGACATAAACAATAACAATGCAGTGGTGGGGACATAACCTGACTAGGTAAGTTTACGAATGAAAACAATGAAAAGATCTGTCAAAAGATAACATGTGTCTCATAATATGTATAAGTAGGTGATAACAGTAACGGAATGAAAACATTACTGTTTAATGGGTGTTGGCTTTATGTATGGCATTTTACTAAGCACTCTTCAGGTATTATTTCACTACGTGCTTGTAACTTTGAAATCTTATTATTAGCTTTATTTTAAAAATGAAGAAATTGACATCTAGAAAATTTAAGTGACTTGCTAAGGTCAGACATTGCTTTATCACAAGCAGAAGATTTGCTGCATCAGTCTTAAAGAATTAAAAGAGTGATATAATTATTGTGTATATTTATTTTCTATAAGTTTTTGCTCTTTAATGAAGGTGACAGTTTTTCACATATGTTGAACTCTGTTTTTGGAATTTATTAGCACAATTGGATCATAAGGAAGTGATAATCACATCAACACTATAAAGAATTGATGGCTGCACGATGTGATATTTCTTTTTCAATCCTAAAATCCAAACTTGAAGGACTTAAGATATCTTTAAAATTTATTTATGTCAAAAGTCCCAGATATAATAAATGCATTTCTGACTGAGGGAAAAACTTTTAATTCATTTCTTATTAATTTTTTTTTCTGAATGTCATTGTAAAATAGCTAGAATAATCCATATTTAACCACTTAAGATCCTTAAAATCAACATGTGTAATTTCAGATGATCAGACTACAAACATGAAAATGTGCTGTGATAATTTAAGAATTTGTGTTGTGCAAATGAATGGAAAATAATTAGCTACCTATCTGGCATTATACTAAATTAATTTCAGAAAGATCAAAGATTCATATATGAAAACTTAAACACATTAGGAAATTTAGAGTCTTTAAAAAATAATGTTGAATTAGGAGTGGCCTTTCTAGCATAACAGGAAGTAAGAAAAAGAAGCACTGACAGGTTTGACTACTCAAAAATAAAGGAATAACACTATACAAAAGTTGGAAGAGAAGTGAAAAACTGGGGAAAATATATAGAGAGTATACAAAAGAAAAATGGATAATATCCATGTACATAGTTTCTATAAATAAATAAAAGATGACAAGCTTAATAAAAATGGGCAAAAATATGAAAAGGCAATTAATTCACGGAAGACACCATGTTTGATGAACAAATAAAAAGATGTTCAGTCACAGCAGTGATTCAAGAGGTGCACGTTGAAGCTGTTGAAATGGTTGTCTCCAATTTAACAAAAGAAAGTAAAGAAAATTCCTAATGATAATTAGGGATGTGGGGGAATAGACACTTTGAAAAACTGGCTGTGAGTGATAAACATTTATTATGGTGGAATTTTCAGGAAAGTCCCCGATTAATGCCAGTTGTGTAAATTTTTTTTTCTTGCAATGGAACTAGAGAAAACCAACATTATAGAGACCAGTTATAATTGAAGTTGTCACCAAACTGCCACCAAACCCTTTTTTCTAAGGTAGAGGTTCTCACTCAGGCTACATAAGAGAAACACCTGGGTAATTTTAAAAAACAGCCCCAACTAATCAGGTGAAAATCTCTGGGAGTCGGGCATAAGGCACTGCTAATATTTAGCATCTTCCCAGTAGAATCCAATATGCACTAGGTTGAGATCTGTTATAAGTATCTTCACTTTTCCTATTAGGGAGAGTAAATAACAAACCTAAGGCTAATTCTTGAGTCTCTATAATTCAAGAAAATTGCTGACCTGCCCTACTTAATGGAGAGGAAAGAATTTATCTCTTAGCTGAACTGGTCTAAAGAGTTTTCCTTGCATCCCCTAAGATTTTGCTGATTCGGGAAAGGGGATAATCCTGGGGATCCGGGATAGATTTCATCAGTAGCATGTGTCGCTGTCCAGGGAAAATAATAATGGATCAGAGAGCCTCTTCTCCCTTTTCCTTGTTTACCTTCTAATGTCCCTAGAGCTCCGGAACCTTCAGGGAAGCAGACTCCCACCTTCAGGCAGAAATCTGAAATCAGATAGGTCATACTCAAATACTTTAGGTACGTTATGCTTAGTTAGGACTAAAATGCAGGTGAAGACATTTGATTTAGCTTGTTCCATTGTGACTTAACATTTCCTTTTCATGGAATTATGAGAATAACAGTAATATCCATTCAAGAGAGGGAGGCTGACCAAATTATGGCAGACTCCAAAACAGTATTGTTAGAATTTATTTGTAAACATTTTTGCAGTGTTTACTAAAATTTTTTATACCTTTTATGCCAGCATTTCTATACACTAGGGTATATGTTTTCCAAATATGGTGGTCAATAATTCCTCCCTTCATTGTACATGCATAGACTCCAAGTAAGGGAGTCTTTTTTTTTTTTTTTTCATCTTGAAAGTGAGCTGGACTGTGGCTTAGCTAGACCAATAGAATGCAGTGGAAGTGACATTCTGGGATTTTCACACTAAACCTTAAGAAATACTGCAGCTTCCACTCCTCCTTCTCAGCAAATGTGATGTAAAGAAGTCCAGGCTAGAAAAGTGAATGATTAGAGGCCACATGGAGAGACCACATGGAGAAGCCATCTTAGATTAGCTCCCAGCTGACTGCAGCTGCATATGAACGAGACCAGTCAACAGTCCTGGGGAAAAATAAAGTTCCAAGCAGAAAAAACTGAAAATGTAAATGGGGATGTTCTAAGAACAGAAGAAAGGATTATGTGGCTGGTGTGCCGTGAGAGATGGGGAGAGGAAGTCAAGTAGTCTATTTAGCATCTTGTCAGCCATTTTAAGAATTTTTAAATTTTGTTCTAAAATTGAAATATGTTAAGCACGCTATGGACTCATTTAAATATATTTAAGTATATGAATACGTTAAATTGGAATATGTAACAAGCTCTTTACAATAGTTATCTCTGAAGACTGCTCTTAAGGGGAATTTTTACTTTTGAAAGTGTATTTTTATAATGTTTTAATTTTATATAAATATTTAACAGACTCTTTCTTCCAAAATTTCTTTCATTCTCTCTTTCTATATAATGAGATGTGGTCATGAACATGTTTAGACTATGTATCTCTAACTCCCTTGTGGTTAAAGTGTGGTTAAAATGAACGGAAATAATATGTAGCATTCTCGTCTGAGGCTTTTATAGTAGTGGGGTGGCCTCTTCCGTGATTTCCTTCCTCTTGTTTTAGCTGCCTGCTGAGAAGGATGAGAATGATAGAGCCATAAAATGGAAGGGCACTTAGTCCCGAATAAATTTTATGGGAAAGAACCACACTAATATATGAGCAGGAAAAACTCAAGTGTGTTAAGCCCCCCGAATTTTGGACCTTGTCATCACAGCTTCGTCTAACCTAGCTAAATACAATGAAGTACATGCTTTCATTATGGGATTATATTTAATGTAATAATTTCAATTGTACTTCAGGTTAAGCCTAAAGTCCTTATGAAGCTTTGCTGCAAATGGGCCAAGGAATTAATTAGAGCTCTAGACCAAGTGAGTATTTAAGGGTTTTGTGAAACAATATTTAATATTTCCAGTGATTGATCTGATCTTATAGTTCATGGCAGATACTCAAGGATCATCAGTGCTCTTACCCTATTGCCTTATATGTCAAGAAGCTTCACTTGTATGTAGCATGGACTAGGAAGTATCATTAGATTATACCTTTTGAAATCACATTTCACTCAGTGTATTGCCAAAATTTCTATTTTTTTACCTTGTCAGTTTTCTGAGACCATTATTATGTTATTAAACTAAGGGAAAGTTTCTTGCTATTAAAAGTAAGTAACTTGTACACCATTGACCAGGCATATCAAATTGCATCCGTATGAAAACTTACACCATCTATTTACATTTTATTAGTATTTGTGTCATCTGTGCATAGAGCTTGAGGATGTAATTCTAAGTCTGCCTGTCCACAGAGATAGCAAATCTAGAGGTCATGCAAAGATAATTCAAAGACAATTTTAGAGGTCATGCAGAACTCTTAGTTCATTCTACCTTTAACGTATACTCTTTCTGCCAAGCCAATCGAAAATAAAAAGTCTTTTCTGTTATCTTTCTCATTGTTTTTGGCAAAGTACAACAAACTGGGTTCATAGGATAATAAAAATACATATTCCCTATTCCCAACCTAATATTCCTGAAATGATACCTAATCTAGCTCTGTTCCCTGCTAAAAACAAATCAGACATTTAATGGAAATTTGCTGTGCTGTACCTCTAAGACTGAAAAATTTGATTTGAAAAACTTCAACAATTTAGTAAATTGTTGTATATCAAATAAAACATAAACACCAGTAGAAATGCCCAATCTGAACACTCTGTGGTAACCTAGAAAAATCTTGTGTTAAGGTAAAATTTACCAATGGAATAAAAATTGTATTTGTGAGGCTGTGACTGAAACTATGTAACTAAATAATTTTGTGAGAGTATAGTTAAAGAAAAAGAAACACAATTTAGAGACTTGATTTATTAGGATGGCAAAATTTGGGGTTGATGTTTTCCTCTTTTACTTATATTTTAATAATGGTGCTATAATGTTTTTTATGCATCAGGTAATTCATTTATTTTTTATTTAGTCATAAATAGTTGTCAAGTACCTACTTTATCTTAGACTCTTTTCTGGGCATTGGGAATATAACAGTAGAAAAGACAAACTCACTGCCATAATAGAACTTAAATTCTACTAAGGGAGAGATGCAATAAATGAATACGTGAAATAATTTGCTGTGTCTCTTGGATCCTCCAGAAAGTAGGCAGTGAAATAGATGTAGGAGTGAAAATGTTTACTGGGGACTAAGACCAGTGAAGGGAAAAAGGAGGAAGAGGGACTGGGCAGAGGTCAGCTATTAATGCTGCACTTGACAGTATCTCTAACTATCTGTGAGGCAATCCAGAGCAGGGAATTCTCAGTAGAAGTGCTAGGTCCTTGTATTGACACATTGCTCAGCCATTGACTGAAGTCCTCCGGAGAAGAGAATCACCTGTACTTGAAGATGAGGCAGGTCCTGATAGAATTAATATCTGAGGGCTGTTAGTTAACCCCACTCCTCACTTTGGGGCAACAGAAGGGATGTCTGAAAAGAGCATCTTTTTGTCCACAATTTTTGCAGATGAAAATAGGGTAAGAATAGAAAGTGATGTGGAAAGTTTATTTTACATAGGACAGTGAAGAAGGCCCTTGATAAGATTATAATTGAGGTAGAGACTTGGAAGTTAGCTTCACTCCATTAGATCATCTGGGATAAGGATATTTCAGGAGATAGTATAGCAAGTGAGAAAGTCCTGACAAACAAGCCAGTGTGACTGAAGTGAAGAGAGTTAACAGAAGGAGGTAGGGGATGAGATTAGGAAGATAGGTTGGGAGCATTAGTAGGAACCTAAAGGCCATGCTTAACGTATTTTCTGTGTATCATGGAAGGCTCTGAAGAGAAGAGTACCATGAGCTGATTCACATTTTTATAAAAGTCACATTGGAAAATTGTGATTTGTATTAGGATATTAGTGGTGGTATGGTGAGAAGAGGTAGGATTCAGGTATACATCCAAACTCTGACTTTCTAATGAGTTGAATGTGGGAGACGAGGAGGAGAGAAGTCAAAGATGACTTCTGGGCTTGTGGTCTGAGGAAATATGTGAATGGAGGGGAGGAACAGGTTTGTGGTCCTAGTGGGGAGATACAGTTGCTTTGGATAAGTTAAACTGTGTATTAGATTCCTAGTTGACATGTAAACGGTTAGTTTAAGAAGAGCAACATGAAGCACAGAGGAGAAGTAGAGTGGAGATAAAATTGGAGAATCATTAGAGTGTAGATGAAATTTAGAGCATGAGATTGGAAGAGATCACCTGTCGAAGTGAGTGTAAATAAAGACGTGTACCCTTGATTGAGCCCCAAGGCATTCCACAATTCAGAAAGAGAGAGATAAAAAGGAGGAGGTAGGAAAGGAGACAGAGAAGGAGGAGACTGGGAGGAAGAACACCAGGAGAGGGAGTATCTTGGGAAGACAAGTATTTGGGGGGAAAAAAGGGTGGGGGAGGGGGTTTATGATCAACTATGTCAATTGTGACTGGGAAGTCAAGTAAGATGAGGATTGGGTGTTGACTTTTGGAAATGGTAAAGTGGGAATCAATGTTGACCCTGACAGAAGCAGTTTCACTGTGAAATAGTGAAAAGCCTTGCTGGAAAGCAAGGTTAAGGAAAGGGCATTGAAGCTTGAGAAAAAAGAAGCAATGCAAAGGTGTGTATATATGTTTACATTTTATCCCTAGAAGAGATTATTTTTTAAAAGGCACAATACATCATGTTCCTTGGACTACATTCTTTTTTCCCTTCTCTTACAAGATGAGCGATCTGAAATATAGTTGAGCGAGTTCACCAAGCCCGTCAAATTCTATTGTTACGGTTTTAGAAGATGGGTAGTACTAAACTCTTTCAAAGTACTATGCTTTGGTAAAAAAGAGTTGGATGAATTTTGCTAATGCAAAAGTTTCTACCTTGGATGCTGTTACTCTTAAAAATAAAATGGACAGTTACTTTACCAGCAAAAAAAAAAAAAAAAAAAAAGGTTTATTTGGGACTAGCAGAGAATTGCAACTGGGGACAAGCAAGCTGGTCTGTGGAACAAAGGAGAGGAGCACTCTTTTATAGAGGGGAGCGCAAGATGGGAAGACTGTCATAAACAGAAGCCCACTGGAATAAACTGGAAAGTACAGTGGCTTCTCACTGGCTGAGTTGTGACTGTCTCTTATTGGCTGGGTTATTTCCTGGTCAGGTGGGGAGAGGTAAGCCTTTTTACCTCCTGCTGGGATAGTGAAATCTATCCACACGCAAGCTCTTTCTCTTCCTGCTGAATTTGCTGTTGATGAGGAGTGCTAGGGTGTGAGAGCTCCCCCTGCCAAACTCCTCATTTCCATTTTAGTGAAGTTGCGCTTTATTAATTTTCACAACGCCAGGGGCTAAATATATCGATATAAATGATATGAATTTTTTTTGTTTGGAGCAGCATTCCAATTTACATTTCTGCATCTGTAATTAAACCAGTAGAGGAAAAATTAATTGGTAGTTAAGTTACAGTAATTGCTCTGGGCTCATACGTACTATTATTATTAGATTGTTTCCACATACCTCCTTTAATACTGAGAAGGATCCTCTGAAAGTCCTTTATAGATGAGAAAACGGAGGCTCTGAGCTTCAGGTAATTTGCTCAAAATCACGTAGCTAGTTTCAGACATGGAATCTGCAAGCTTGACATTAGGCTCTTGCTTACTCTGGCGTTCAGTGCTACTTCTTGATTTAAAATGACCAAAGGGCTTAAAAGGGACAATCATTTATGCCCACCCCAACCAAAACTTTTAAGTACTTCAGAATGAGTTACAACTCAGTAATTAGAGACCTAGAATTACACATTTAAATTAAAGTCAGTTTTTTTGGTTTTCCTACATAGAGAGTGATTGGTTGAATGATTATGATAGTTCACGTAATTAATAGAAATGAATATCATATTAAAAATCTTTTGGAGGTTTATATGTTCTGTATATATTTTAGCATAGAAATGTCTTGACATTTCTTTTTTATAGAAATTCAGTTGTATACTGCTAACATCTTTAAGACCAATATAAATGCATATATACAATTATGAAATTTTACAAAATTCTTGATCTCGAGGGGAATAGGCAAGGAAGAACAGATTTTAAATTGGCACTGGAGATATTGACCGTGAAGGAATAGATAGGTGTATTTGTATTGATAGATAAACAATGCAAAGGCGTTTACTTATGGCTGTAAAATAGTGATCTGAAGCTATAATGAAGCACCAATTATGAATATAATGTTAAACTGATTATGCATTCCAGAGCTATGGTAACTATTACCTAGGTAACCACAAAAATATATAATCTTGAGCTGAATTTATTAAATGAAAAGTTTTGTTTTGGATGCCTGCTATTGCAATATGTAAAATGATAACATGATTTAAGTGATTTGGCAGTGTGTGAAACAGATTTTAAATTACATTTTACATGGTTAGAAAAGATAATTACAAAATTTGTTTCAATTACATATCCAAAACAGTATGTGGTGACGATTTACATTTTATTATACATTTTCCCCTAAAGAATTGAATATGCTCTTTATTGTTCTTAGGGAATTCTGAGAATTTTTGTATGAGTTAGCTATTAGACATTTTTATATTATACCCTCTTTTATTCAGTGAGAAAAGAAGCACTGATAGAATTTCTTAAAAATCGAAGTTACATAGATATACATCTTTAATTCCCATTTTTATTTCTATTTTTTTAAGATATTTATTTATTTGAGAGAGAGAGAGTGAGTAAGAGCGAGAAAACACAAGTGAGGGGAAGGAGCAGAGTCAGAGGGAAAAGCCGACTCCGGGCTGAGCAGGGAGCCTGATATGGGGCTCTATCCCAGGACCTCGATCCCACGACCTTGGGATCATGACCTGAGCTGAAGGCAGATGCTTAACTGACTGAGCCACCCAGGCACCCCTCTTTTTAGTTCTTTTTCTTTTTCTTTTTCTTTTTTTTTTTTTTTTTTTAAAGATTTTATTTATTTGACAGAGACAGCCAGCGAGAGAGGGAACACAAGCAGGGGGAGTGAGAGAGGAAGAAGCAGGCTCCCAGCGGAGGAGCCCGATGTGGGACTCGATCCCGGAATGCTGGGATCACGCCCTGAGCCAAAGGCAGACGCTTAACGACTGCGCCACCCAGGCGCCCCTCTTTTTAGTTATTTTTGCATCATTTTGTCATCAGATATTGAGGCAGACTCCATTCTCCCCCTCTAAGACACCCCCTTACCCCACAACCCCTGTCTTCCTGTCCCTCAGCTAAGTCTGTTTCAAATTAGGTGTGGTCGTGTGACTAAATTTTCTGTAAACATGTGTGAATAGAAGTGATATATGCCACTTCTGGAATCAGTGCTGGGTATGTGCCCCCATACTGCCTTCTGCTTATTAGCTAGATGTGATCTTAACATGGTAGTGACCTGACTTTAATTATATTATAGACAAGGCATTGTGGGATTGTGGAGGAACATGAAGGAAGGAACCTGGGTTTTCGAATGACTGCATGGAACAGGGCAACCTTTTGACCTAGACTCCTCACTTCAGACTATCAGATAAGAGAGAAGTACATTTTTTATCTTCTTTAAGTTACTCAATTATTGTTTATTCTCTTTATTACAGCAGCCTAGCCTAACTAACACACATTGACTTGGCTAGATTCAGTGCGCGGAGGAATAAATCCAGATGCTTTCTCAAATTCGTGAGTTCAAGTTCGCTCATTACACACATTCTTCCCCATAATGACATCAGTCTTAGTGATACAATCTCACACTCCTCCCCAGTTCTTTCATACTAAGCCAATATGTGGCTCTACCTCTAATTAAGGCTTGCTGTATTTACTTGTGCTTTTTCTTATTATATTGCTATTACTATAAGTAGGGTGGGGTTGGTGTCTTGCCAGGCGTATATACATTGCAATTCTGTAAGAGACCTTTAACTCAACTTGATCAGTTTCTTTATGTGTTGTTGGTTACCCTTACTCTTGTGATTAAAAGAATCCAGAGTAACCCATGGTCTGTTTCCTCTCTTCGTTTTATTTTTTCAATCTCTGATGATTTATATAGATTCTGATGAAAATATAAAATTATTGACTTGATGCTTTTTAAAATGTAATATATACAAGGTATATTTTTCTAAATGTATATTTTATACTAGATATTACTTATATATATTTTTGTATATAATATATTTAATGTATATTTTCTGTACAATATTATTTTTATATTTTTCCGTACAATGTATTTCTCTTTTTAATTTATTTTCTGGCCAGCACTACCTCATTTTACAAGGAATAAGCTAAGAGATAGAAGGGATAACTGGCTTAGGCTATTACACATAACTGCTAGATAGTGGAGCCAGTTCTCAAAGCTGGCCACTCTGACCCCAAGTTCATTTTTGTTTTCTAAATAATAATGGAGTGAGGTGCCAGGATGTACAGTGGAAATAGAAGCAGAGTCCAGAGCTTGAGGGAAGAAGGGACATAGAATATTATGAAACGTAAGGGATGAAGAGAGATTTGCAGGCATGTGGGGAAGCTGACCTTGTTTTAGGTGACCTGGCATTGACACTGCATGGTAGAGAGGCTTCCTTGGAAGTAACTGTTCTCAGATATCCCAATAGTGGAAGAACACTTTTGTTATCAGAACTGGTTGAGCATTCCCAGTGATCTGAATGGAGTAACCTTCTACGTCCAGAGTGGACAGAAGAGTTTTCGTCTTTTCTGGGAGTCTTAAGTTATGTGGCTGTGGGGAGTTGGAGATCTGGTTCTAGCACAGGCTTTCTTGACACTAACAAGAATCTCTTTACTGGCTCTTGCTAATTTCCAAATTGAAAGCAAAACAGAAGGAATCTTTTCCTGGTGACTGGTTGTGGTTTGGCTCTCGTTTCCAGCTTAGTTACAGTTTTATTTATGGCTTTATCATCTTCCTGATCCTCTTTGACTGATCTCCCTGTATCCTCCCTATGTGAACTGTATCACATACTAATTAGAATATATGAAGTAATAAATGTATACTTTTATATACAGTGGTATGTAAGATGGTATGGTGAGGACAGGAAGAAAGATCTGTATGAGAAGCTTTAAAAAATCAACAGTTAAAAAATCTAAGAGATGTCAACTATTTTAAACAATGGAAAAACTTATTTCATGTTCTCATTGATATTTTAAGAAATGGCAACTGAAATTTTTGGGATTGTTCAGCCCCTTTAATTTGCTAGGGCCGACATAACAAAATACCACAGAGTGATTGGCTTAAACAATGGAAATTTATTTTCTCAAGTTCTGGAGGCTAGAAGATCAGGGTGTCAGCAGGTTTGGTCTTCTGAGGCCTCTCTTATTGGCTTGCAGGTGGCCGCCTTCTCGCTCTATCCTCTTTTCTTTGAGCACATGCAACCCTGGTGTTTCTCTGTGTGTCCAAATTTCCTCTTCTTATAAGGACCCCATTCAGATTGGATCAGGTTTTTGAATGATGGCATGGAGCAGGGCAACATTTTGACCTAGGCTGCTCACTTCAGAATATCGGATAAGAGAGACATAAAGAGCCCCATTTTAACATAATTAACTTAACTAATAGTTCTGTCTTTAATATGGTCACATTCTGCGGTATTGGGAGTTAAGGCTTCCACACTGGAATTTGGGAGAGATGCCCAATTCAGCCCATAAGAGTAACTAAATGGTAAGAGTAACTTAATAAATGGTAATGAGGGATCTGCACTGTTCTAAACCCTTTTTATGTACACAGTTGTTTAATCTGTGCAACAAACCTGTGAGCTAGTTACTATGAAATATTCCATTTTCTGGATGTGCAAACTGAGTTACAGAGAGGTAAAGTGACTTTCTCAAAGTCACAAAGGCAGTAAATGGCAGGGTTTGGAATAAATGGAGGTGGCCTGGTCTCAGAGCTGCTCTCTCAGACACCATGCTGTTAAGTGTTGGTTTGTACCAATTTAAGGGTGAACACTTTAAGATTGGATCCTTAGTTCAGAAGATGACTTCATGTTTTGGCTCTACGAGTCCATGCTTTTCAGAAAGCCATCTGATTTCTTTAGTTCATCCATAGTCTCCCGTCTGTGAGGAATAACTGATATGATGATATAAAGTTCTTTGACAAATAAGGAGGACTACATAAATATCAACTGTTGTAGTAATTTCGTCAGTACAGGTGTGTCTGTCTCTTATATTTATGGGCAGCCCAGCTACTGAACTGACACAAAACTGTGTTGATTTCCAGAGAAAACAGGTCCATGACAATGTGAACGAAAGATCATACAGGATGTGGCAGTAAACCTTTTGATCCAGGAGTAAATCCAACATAGTACCGAAGATCTCAAGCCTAGTCTGTTGCATTTTAACTTCATAATTAAGTGAAAGGTTTATTATTCCCCAAACAAGCAGAAATGAGAAAGAAAAAAAGCAGCTCTTGACCGTGGGGAACTGTCTGACATAGCTCTAGGCTTCAGGGTTATTTCAGACTGGCCTGGTACTTATACCCAGCGGTTGTCCTGTTGGGCATAAACAATCTCATCAAACACCAACACAAGATGAGGACATTCTGAGATCATGACAGAGCGAGACAAAACAGGACTGTAGCATGACTTTTTAGGCACACACCAAACAAGGTCACTGTGCCATCCCAAAATAGCCAACGTCCCCCTCTCCTGGCTGACATGAGAAACTGCTCCTTCATCATCAGTGACCACACCAGCCTCACTTAGGCCTGGCATCTATATTGAAAAGATTCATTGAGATATCCAACCATGGAATTGTCCCTGCTTTCTTAAAGCATCTAGAGTGAACCTTTGCTTTCTTAGACTCTCCTCAAGAGCACCCAGCCAAAGCCAAAATCCTCTCATAGATTCTTCCTACACCCTCTTCCTGAGATGGCCGATAGTTCCCACACATCTTCTCCCTTGCTTCGTGCGTAATGAACCTAACAAGCTCAACTACAGGTGTGTCTGTGGTGGTCTTTAGCTGCAGGGCATTGATAAAGGCAGTGTGGTTGCCCAAGCAGATTTTAGAGACACAATCTCATTTGTGCTACTATTTCCCCAGGATGAAAGACTTAAAAACATCTTCTTAGCACATAAAGCTTTGGGGATTTTCAGGAGAAAGGCCATTAGAAGTTGAAACTCTTTCAGTAAGAGAGAAAAAACTTCTATTTGAATACCTCTGTTCTGTGCTTTTGCCTTTATAGATCACATAGGCTGTGTTTACATATATTTCTAGTGTATCTTTCCTTTTGCTTGCATTCTTACAAAAGTGTGAGGTTCTGGATACCATGTATTCCATCTTATTACAATGACTGTCACACATGATTTAGTACGAAGCTCTCCTTCTATATATTCTTATATTCTTCCTACCCAAAATAGAAGAAGAAGAAAAAAGAGTTATACTGGTGTGTGCTGCCTGCCCAATTTAGTTGCTAACTGTCCACCCACTGTTCTTTTCTCTGTGCCGCATGCCTATGCTGCAGTTTGAGTGATCAAATTAAATGATAGGCCTAATTAACTGAAAGAACTTTATAAGCTTCTCACTGGAAAATCTGCTTCTTCTGGCTCCTTTTTTCCCCCTTCTCACAGAAAAACTGCTTTATACTTTCAGCTCATTACTGTCTGATAATTTATACAGTATTTGCCTACACATACATGTACACATTCAACTAATTTTATTCTAACACCTTAATTCACGTGCCTATGTTCTGTTTCTTGAAATTTCCCTTTCTCTCATTATGGTTGCATAGCAACCTCTGCAAGTTGTGAACAGCAAATGACTTGTTATTGGGTGCTAGGAGAGAGTGTGTCAAATGCTGTTGAGCTAGGGGTTCCATAAGTAAATAGTATTCTCTTCTACTTTGGTGGAAGTATATTTAAAGAGGGAAAATTGGAATCTGTGATCAATCCAGGAAAAATATAGAATTATTTACATCAAAGAGAAATGTTTACCCAGGTTGATAAGTCAACTGACATAATAGGTTTGAAGATTTCTGTCCTTTATTGAAGCATGAGTTTTTATTTATTCATTTGCATTTTATTCATTCATTCATTCATTTATTTTGCGTATAGTTGATATACAATGTTATATTAGTGATGTGAATTTCTAATGGTGTGAGTATAGAGCTTTATTTTTAGCCCCTATTTTAGATTCACTTGCTAATATAGTAAAGCAACAATCCTGTTTGTGATGCCAGGGTACTGAAGGTAAAGATGTATCAGACACAAACATTAGTGCAAAGAAATTTTATAAATTTTATAAAATAGATTAAATTCTATTTTTCACAGGAATTTACATTCTATCCTGGATTTGGATTTAGGCTTTGAATCTGACTAAAGGTACAGAGCTCAGAAGGCTCAGTGCCTGAGGACCCTACTCTTTCATTACAAGGACAGTTTATTCTTTCAGAATAAAATCTGTGGTTTTGCTGTGGAAGGTCCAACCTGGAGGAATCCAGATTGAAAAAAGTGCATTTTTTTTCTTATTCAAGCAGGTTGTTTTTGTAGAATGTGTAGCATGGACAACCCACCTTTTACATTTACTGTCTGCCTGATGTTCCTCATTAAAATATATACACTCCCAGAAAACTCCCTACTCCTGATTGCAGCTCACAAGAGGTTATTTTTGATACTGTACTTTTCATCTGACTGCATTATACTATACTTTGTCTAGTATCTTTTTCCTCTAAAATTTTTTAAAGTACTTGTTCTCTGTCTGAGCTGCATATTATTGTCTAAGTAGCTTCAAGTTGCTAAAAGGTAGTGGCCACGATAACTATTTTTATCCATTCTGAATTTAGATCCTATCCATTTAAATTGTGTTTCAGAAAGTTGTGTTGGTGTTAATGAACTACTCCTGAGACTGTACTGTCGATGAGCTCTACGTTTTACATTTTGTACTCTAAAAAATTTAAGAACAATACTTTTGTTGACTCTGGATCTGATGTCTGTAATAAACTTGTGATGGTTAATTTTATGTGTCAACATGACTGGGCCTCAGTATGCCCAGATAGCTGTTTAAACATTATTTCTGGGTGTCAGTGAAAGTGTTTCTAGGAGATTAGTGTTTGAGTTGGTGAACTGAATAAAGCTGATGGCCTTCCCAACATGGGTGAGCATCATCCAATCCACTGAAGGCCTGACTGAGTAAAAAGACAGAGGAAGGATGAATTCAGTCTTTTGTCTGCCTGACTGTTGAGCTGGAACATCAATCTTCGCCTGTCCTTGGTGCTCCTAGCTCTTAGACCTCAGACCTGGAATCCATAATCTACTCTCTGGCTCTCCACCTTTAAACTACAAGGCTGGCTTTCCTACATCTCCAGTGTATGTAGGGCAGATTGTGGCACTTCTCAGCCTCCACTGGTTCTGTTTCTCTGGAGAACCCTGACAAACATAAAACATAAAACTCTAGAATCAAGACCATATAAAATCAGTCATCTAATGGAAGGAAAGCATAACTAATGTTATTGAGCACCTACTATGTGTCATATTCATACACTAGTCTCACTTAAAGCATACAGCAATAAGGTAGGTATTACTGTAGGACTGGTAACTGATGGGATAATCACATCCCAGAGAAATTAAGAAAATTGACTTTGGTCACATAGCTAAGAAGTAACAGAAGTAGGTATTCAAACCTGTTTGCCTGACTCCTAAACAAATTCCTACCACCCATTCTGTAGTTCAGGGAACTAGCTTTTATTGACTATCTACTACTTGACAGACATGGAATGGAAGATTTATATGTATATTATGTATAGTATGTACTCACAGGTGCTTTGGATGCAACGAACAATTCTAAGCCATGACTTCTGAACTCAAAGACCTTATAATGTATTTAAGGAGATTAATCAAATGAGGCAACATTAAAGTGCCAGAGGAGAATTGGAGATAATTGCTGTAGGAGCAGAGGAAGGACTTCACTAATCCTCTCACGTCAGCTAGCAGCTGGATATCAGGAAGCATATGTTCATTTTCTCCTTTCCATTTAAAATATCAATAGAGAGTTTGCTGCTTTTGTCATAAAATAGAGCTGTTTTCAGCTCTCTGTTTCAACTGTACTTTTGTGACCGTTTGAATCTTGAGTGACTGTGGTATAAATGGGTATTTCTCAGCTTTATCATGTAGGAGATGTGTGATTCTAGGCCAATTACTTACCTCTTTGTGTCCAAGTTTCTCCATTGTAGAATACGCATAATAATAGCACCAAGTTTTTAAGTTTGTTGTGACAATTAGAATGATCTAGAGTTATGTTATTAGGTACATACATGTTTAGTTTATAATTATAATGCCTTCTTTTTTTTTATCATTATCAATCATTCTTTTTTATCAATCTTTTATCATTATCAATCTTTCTTTTTATCATTCATTCACTCTTTTTTGCATAACAATACTTTTATATATATTTTTTTGGTCCATAAATCCTGTTTTGTCTTATGCCAGCATTCTTTTGATCAGCATTTTGTGATTAGTATTTGATAGTATTTGCTGTCTCTTTTCTAGCCTTTTGTCTGCAGTTTTTTGGGGTCCATATGTTTTAGGTATTTAAAAATTACATTTATGTTTATTGTAATTATTGTTAATGTTTATTTCCATCATTTGATTTTGTGCTGTATTTCCTGTGGTTACATTTTCCTTCATATGTATTCTATTGGATTGCTAAAATCTATTTTGCTTTTAATCTCTCTATTCCTTTGAAAATTATGTATTTCCGCTTCAGGGAGATTGTCTATTTTCCTGCAAGTGTTACCCTTAAAATTTTAACATATATATTTAACAAAGTTTAAAGAAATCAGAATTTCTGCTTTCTTCCCCCAAAATATAACTTACCTAGACTATTCCCTCTTTAATAACTCCCAGCATGTTTCTGTGTTACTATGAAAATATTTTTTGTTTCACCTTGATTTTATGTCCCCTGTATTAATCATTGTTCTTGTATATGGTCATTGTTTTCTTGGTAATTTTCTCAGCACTAACAATTTACTAATCATGTTTTCAACTTCACTTAATTTTCTGTTTTTACTCTTTATTACATTTTTAATTTCTAGAAATTGTTTAATTATTTTCCAAATCTGCCTGTATTTTTCTGATATTTTTAGTTCAGTGTTATCTAATCCCTTATTTACATATTTAAGCATTTAAGTATATTTAGTATTTTCTTTGAGATTGTTACATTATCTGAAGTCTTAGGTATCTGACCTGCTGTTTATAGTATCTGCTGATTCTTGCTCTCAGTGGTGGTTTCCTTCTGTGCTTTCTAATTTTAGATTGCTTATCCTCAGTAGGCTGTCTTCTGTTAATGGGATTTAAGGTGTATCCTTTAGGAATGATTTTATATTTAGTTCTACCAAGAATCTTAAAAATTAACCAGCTTTCAGACAACATTTTATATTAATTTCTAAGCTTTGGGATTTGGACCCAGCAACCAGTGGGAATTCAAACACCAAATTTGGCTGAGGCCAGGCCTGTGGTTACAAATTATTGGCAAAGGTTTGTTTTCCGCCCTATTGTGGAGCCACAGTATCCTATCTTTACATTTTTCTCTGGTGGGAGATGGGTGCATTTTTATAGCTTATCATTTCATGTGGAGATGCCTCCTTTGAGGATTCTAGTTTTATGGAGGAGAGACAAGGGCTCGAAAGAGGAAATCCATAAGGCTCTTGGTAAAAGCAGCATTACACTCCACCCGTGTATACCAGCAACTTGGTGTTTCCAGTTCTGGATTTCAGTTCACTTTTCACTTTTGAATTAATCTTCATCTTTTTTTTTTTTTTCCAGATTTCCTTGAAATGTTACTTCTAAACCTATGCTGTATTTAAAAATATATATATTTCTTATATTTACTTAGTGTGTACTTAGGAGTTTTGTAGTTTGAGGGCTTTTAGAATTTCTAGTTCAGCATATTGCAAGAAATGGATCTGCATTCACGGGCAAAAGAAGGTGGATTTAAAAAGCAGTAAACGAGTTTGTTATGGCAGTGATGAGGAATGTCCTGTGTTCTTATTTTCCTTCTAAATCACAAATCTTAATATACCTTTGCATAAAAACCCTTTAGTGATTTTCCATTGCTCTTGGGATAAATTCTAATTCTCTTAGCATGTCTTTCACAAATTCTCATTATCTGTCCCTTATTTGCCCATCTGGTTCTCTCCTTTTTAAAAATGATTTTATTTATTTATTTGAGAGAGAGAGAGAGAGAGAGCGCATGAACAAGGGAAGGGGCAGAGGGGCAGGGAGCCTGACAGGAGGTTTGATCTCAGGACCCTGGGATCTTGATCTGAGCTGAAGGCAGACACCTAACTGACTGAGCCATCCAGGCACCCCAATCCAGTTCTCTCCTTCTCATATGGCTTTTTTGTGCAGCTAGAATGAACTTCACTAATTTCTTCAAGTTTGTCATTTTTTTTTCACCCCCAGCCTTTTTATTATTCTGATTCCTCTGCTTGGAGCTCAAATTTTTTCCTACCTCTCCCCTTCACCCCAACTCCTTTGATGATTGTCTAATTTTTAAGCTTCAATTTAAGCATCACCTTTTGTGGGGAGCTTCTCTTGGTACTTCCTCACCCCACCCCACTCCAATATGCATTCCCATTACATGCTCCTATAGCGTCCTGTACTTTCTATTTTCTTTATTATGTCAGAAAAATCATGTTTATTTATACTTAGTAATTTATTAGTCATTTTTGCCAGTCTCTAAGTTCCATGATAGTAGGTACCCAAATTATTCCCTCACTATTGATTCTCTATACCATAGCATGATATCGTATTGTAAGCAGTTAGTAAATATTTACAGTTTTTATATTATTATTTTATTTTATTTATTTGAGAGAAGGAGCGAGTGAGAGAGCACAAGCAGGGGGAGCAGCAGAGGGAGAGGGAGAAGCGGGCTCCATGCTGAGCAGGGAGCCCAATGTGGGGCTCGATCCCAGGACCCTGGGATCATGACCTGAGCCAAAGGCAGAAGCTTAACTGGCTGAGCCAACCATGCACCCCACCAGAGTATTTCAAATTAAAATTGCTATGGTTATGATTACCATTTTTAATAGCCATCATTTATGTGTCTAGTACTGGGTAGTAATTATAAGCATTGTGATGTTATAGGGAAACTTTAATTTGGGGTTATTTATGAGAGCCTTTCAGAAGTAGAAAATGACCATGTCCTGTAACCTTAATTGTCTACTTTGTGAGGCTCTGTATTCAGATCTATCATAGAAAATGGAGAACATTTTGACTATGATGGTTACTTTTAACCCATATATTTTTTTAAAGCTCTTATTTATTTATTTGACAGAGAGAGAGAGACAGTCAGAAAGAGGGAACACAAGCAGAAGGAGTGGGAGAGGAAGAAGCAGGCTCCCAGCGGAGGAGCCCGATGTGGGGCTCGATCCCATAACGCCAGGATCACGCCCTGAGCCGAAGCCAGACACTTAACAACTGAGCCACCCAGGCGCCCCTTTTAAGCCATATATTAAACAATCCATTTTGTTTAGAGTCCATGATGACAAGACTGGCACAAAGGTGATTAGGGTAACCATACATTCCCCTATGGTTGTGCCATGTATATTGGCATGAAGAGTGGAAAACATGTTGGAGTTTTTCAGAGTAGTCTTTTCTCCAGCATAGACATCACATTTAGGACCAGTTGAGTTACCAGATGACAAATAAGGGTAAATAAAAGTCCAGAGAGACATTGTGGAGAGTATGGCTCCAGGTAATTCTGGGGCACAACCAAGGTAGATGTGCATGGGCCCTCATGGAAGAAACATATCCACAAAAATGCACATATAGAAGGATTTTTTTATTTTTAATAAAATATTTTATATTTTATATAAAATATAAATTAAATTAAATAAATAAAATAAAATAAAAATATAAATATTTTTAATAAAATATTTTATATTTATATTTATAAAATAAAATATTTTAATAAAATTTTTAACCAATAATGGAGTATGATTAGGGATACAAATAGGAGTGAATGTGAATATCAATAAGTCAGATGGGCAATTAGACCAGTTTGTACCACTATCAGGTGAGGAAGATGAAATTCAAGGTAGGCTGAATGGTGATGAATTTCTTATTCAAAAATAGGGCTAAGGCTGTTTTTAGGGATTAACAGTTCCAGCACTTCAGATATTCTTGCTTTTAGACTAGATATCTGGCTTAGATATTTAGGTTTTAGGTTAGATTTCTAGGCTTATTTATGATCTTAGAGTTGAGATACACAAGGAACAGCAATTACTATTTTTGTCACCACTTAACTGTGTAATTGTACAGAGTTGTTTTAAGCTGTGGCAGTTGGTCGCATTTGTTATTTTGTGATATATCCCCACCCTCCTAGTAAAGACATCCCACATTAAATGTGGTTCTTGAGGTTTCATTACCCACATGGAGTGAATAGCTGTATTCTGTTGGGCTGAGCTCCTTCAAGAATTACATGAAGAGGGCAAAGTACCAACATTTAGAGTTCTTCTGGGCTTCCAAGGCAGCCGTGATAATTTAGGTCCATCAGTCTCAATCACAGGCAGCTGAGAAAATTTTTAAAGTGAAATTTGAAATACAGACTCTGGAGGATATATTATGCCATCAGGAATCACTAAAATTAGGCAATCTTTTTCAGGAGATATGTGCAAAGGACTGGGTGATGTCAAGGATTGGGTAATAGAACCAATAAGAACCAGAGATCTTTGGAATCGTTGAAGGTTTTCATTGCTAAGTGCATTGCTATAATTCTGATTTTTTTCAGGAATGTTTGGACTCCCTTAAGGAAGTAGATATAATACTCAACACTAGGACAATCAAAGCACATCTTGCTCCGATCTTATATACAAATGATACTGTTACAAATGGCTCAGGATAAACATACTAAAATGGTTTTCTGAGTTGGGAATAGATGAGTATATTAAGTTGATTAAGTTGCCATTCAGATAATTCCTTGGCCCAGAAGCCTCTGTGTGTATTTGTGTGTGTGCACTCATGTGTTGATAGAGTGGGAACTATAACCCTTGGGTAATTGTGGGTACAATTCATAGGCCAGAGGTCCCCAAAGGCAGTTAAGTGTTCCAGTGTAGTTTTGTAAAGCATATTATTTGAATATAATGAACCCCAAGTTACATCAGCTTATGGAAAAGCAATATTGGAAGGATTCTGGTAGCGTTTTCACAGTTCAAGGCAGAGTAAAACATCAGCTTCAGGAAGTGAAGAATGAGGATAATTCTGGGGTCCAGAGGTACTGAGTCAGGGGCCTGAAGGCCATCAAGATGGTTTTGTTTGATCTCTTAAATCTGTCATCTTGGTCTTCTCTGTATTTTGGCATGCAGATGAGCTTTTTTTGTATAGGGGCAGGATAGGGGTGCACATGACACCTAGCATTTTCTAGGGTTCCTTGCAATTTACTCATTAGGTAGTAAAAACTCTTTATCCCATCTCCCGTTCCAGTTATTAAAAATCCTAGGGAAGGGCTTAGACTGATCATATGTGGGTCATGTGCCTATCCCAAAGAGATGGGGGTCAGATCTCATTTGAAATATATACTGTTTTGGGGCACCTGGTTGGCTTAGTCAGTTAAGTGGCTGCCTTCGGCTCAGGTTATGATCTCGGGTACTGACACCGAGCCCCATATCGGGGGTCCCTGCTCAGTGGGGAGTCTGCTTCTCCCTCTCCCTCTGCTGCTTCGCCAGCTTGTACTCTCATTCCCACTCTCTCTCAAATAAATAATATCTTTAAAAAAAGAAACAGGTGGGTTTTTTGTATTTATTTATTTTTTAAATTTACTTTTACTCTGTGACCTTCCCCCTTCTCTTTAGCCCAGGGTGCTAAACATGATTCATCCATCATTTTTTGGGGGGGAGTTGTAAGTTTTCCCTGGAATACGGAAAAAAATGGTATGAATTTTTAGTTTTAAACTTAGACAAAAAGCCATGATCCAGACATCAGACTACATTGTGGGAGAACATTTGCTAAATCAGTTTTTATAGCTGCAGTACAAAGGTGAGAGAAGAGTTGGAGAAGACAGCAATGTAGGAGAATGAATGGCTTGGGCCACTGAGAAGGACCCTAATGCTTTGCATCTCATTCTGGGGTTAGTTCCAAGCTGTATGGTAAAAACTTGAACCCTCCACCCCACTGGGTTTGGAGATGGGAGATTAGTGGGGACTTGTGATTCATCTTCCACCTGGTTGCCTGGGTGGCAGAATGGCACATCCCTCTGATATCCATGATGTGAGAAAATAGAACAGGCACAACTGTATCAGATGCCTGAACAGAAGAGTGTGTAGTAGGCTTATTAAATTGAAGTAAGTCTTTTTACAGTAAGTGAAGTTCTCTAGAAGCAGATCTGAGGCAGAGTTTACAAGATGTTTTTTAGGGGTTTAATATCTTTGAAGGGAAGGGGAAAAAACAGGAAAGGACAGAAGTCTAGCTGTGATACAGCCTTGACCAACCTCAAGGGAAACTTTGGAACAAGAATTGCCGATCAGAGTTTCCTGGCTTGGTTGAAATGGCTGGTCTGTGGGCCCTGACCTTGCTCTGTCATTGGTGTGAGCCACCCATCAATGTGTGTGAGCACAGGCAAGACAGATCACTGCTGGTGGGCAGACCAAGAAGTGGCTGGCAGGGAGAGGTGGTCTGCTAACCACAGTCCCTACAGCTGGGCCCCAAGCCCTTCTTTGAAAGGAGATTTGGGGATGCATCTTTGGTCTACACATGCCCTCATGTGATATGGGAAGCAGTCATTGTTTTCTTTTGTGGCTGAGAAAGATGAAGACCTAGAGGATCTTGTCGTGATGACAGCAGTCCAGAGCAGAACACAGCTGTGGCTTATGTGGTTGTTGATTCACTGAGAAGGCAGAATCCCTCAGCAGTTGCCACTATAGTGAAAAGAACTTACCAGTAGACACAGCAGGATTTTGAACTTTAATAGATGAGAAAATAAAACAGATTCCTATTTCCTACCTCTACCTCTAGCCTCCTACCTCCATGTTGTGTGTTGTGTAAGCCTTCTGGAATCTCTGTCACTGAAGGAGAGGGTCTGAAATAACTTCACTCATTTGAAATTGAATTATCATGTTTTTTCCATCGGTGAAATGTTGATTCAAAATGGAGAAGAAGTTGAGTTATAGAGAAACAAAAAAATCTAATTTGCAAATGCAGGAATATGGCCTTGAAAATTCATGACCACCTCAAAGTGATTGAAATAAAACTAACTTTTGCTGTTTGCTTTTTCAGGAGAATATAGATAGTTCTCAGTTTTTGATTAAACAGAACCAACTGTAGGGCTGCCTTCAAAATGTTTTATAATTTTTGGGTCTTGGGTGCTTATCTGACAAAAGCGAAACTTACTATTGTGATGTTATTTGAATCCATGCCCACCTCTTAGTCCTTTCCCTTTGTATTTTGGCATTCTGGAATGTTCTTCAACACCATTCTATTCCTCTGTACCATTTGTTCTTTGTTGAGATATCACTTCCCCAAACCTTTCCTGACTAACTTATAATATTTCCTTAACATGCTGTAATTTTCTTGAACTGTTTATTACTACCTGAGATTATATTCAATGTTTGTTTGTATGGTTATTGACTGTCTCCTCACAAGAAAGGAAACTGTGAGGGCAGGACATTTCTTTTTCATCATCTTTATACCCCCAGTTCCCAAACACCTGGTAGAAGCCCTATGAATATTTGTTGAATGAATGAATCAGTGGTATGTAAAGATTTACTAATTCTGGAAATTCATTTTAATTTCTTCTAATGGGAAAAATGATACAAATTACTTTCCTTTACATATCTTCCCACATAAAATACTTCTGTGCCCATTTAAAATAATGTTTCTGAAAAGAATTTTAAAATATCAAGGCACTAAAAGGGCCTCATTTTAAACATTTTCAAGCAGTATTAAGTTGGAGCTTCAAATGTATTCTTTTCTAGATTATTAAATTAGAATGAAATATTGTCAAATGCATTATTGGACTATTATTGTTAATTATATATTTTTATTATGCTTCATGCTATAGCGAGATCATATTTTGTTAAATAGAGGTGAGGCACTTTTGAGTGTAGCTCAACAGAGGACATCCTTGGAAAAATGGCATTGGGGTCAAAGGTAACATTAGACACCCACATTTTCCTGCCATAGGATCTGAAAGGAAAAAGTGTTTTTGCTTTTTCTCCCCCTTCCTCCTCCTCCTATTATTCTTCTCTTTTCCCTTCCTTCTCTTTGTCCTCTTCTTTCTTTAATCTTTTTGTGAAGTAATCCCACTGGGTGGAAGCATGGAGCTAGTTTTACCAACCAAGAGCAGTAGAAAACAACACTTGAAAATGGTGTTGCTATTTCACCATATTAATGCTACTAATCTTAGAAAATATTTTTGTATTTTTAGAACTTCTACAAATTGAGAGGAGAAATGACAAATGGCATCAGGGGATGTAGATATATGACAGACTGGCAACACTCATCCAGGCAGGATGGTTGGTACTTTCATTTACCTTAAATGTCTTCTGTTTATGAGAAGACCAGTAAAAAAAAAAAAAAAGAAAAAAAGAAAAAAAAATGGGCTCTAGAATTAACTGTGTTTTGGTGGCATATTTCCTTAGCTTATTGATTAATTTCCTAGTCATATAAATTATACAATTTCAGCTTTTCCTTTATCAAGATTTCTGAAAAAATGATAATGGATTAATGACATAAGATAGCTCAGAGGAGTTGAAAACTGGATAATGTTCATATTAAAAGTATAATATAAAGCTTCAAATTGGTGCCTTAAGCAGACAAATCATGTTTATCTCAGAAGAAAATCTTAAGTGTGTTACTGCGCATAGGATAATATTTAGTTATTTCTTATTTTCATGCTTTAAGACACATCTCAGAGAAAAGTGCAAATGTCATAGCAATAATATTTTATATTACTATACATATCTGGTTATTGACTGGAACTTTTGTATATAATTTTTTTTCACCACCAGTATTTCTTTAAATAAGACATGGAAGGCTATGTGACAGGGAAAGGGGGAGGGGAGTCAAGGGGGAAGGGAGTCAAGTATGATCATTTACAACCACAATAAAAACCTCTGTACATGTCTTAAAGCACCTGGCAGAAGGGAGGGTAAGTAGGGGAGAGTCAGGCTGGGGTCAGCCCTATTTGTAGAGGATATCACAGTCCAAACTGGTAGAGAAGGTAGACTGTGGTTGGTTCAAGAGCAAGTCATTAGTACAGGATAGCCACACAGCAAAAATGTTTGCAAAACTAAAGAAGAAAATTGTAGAAGACACTGCTTTCGTCTTGAGGCCAGGGATTGCTACTGAGATCCCATGGTTGGTGAACAAGGAATCGGTTGCCTCAATGGGAGCTGACTCAGGAGATGACTACTTTCAATGGAAGCAGCTCCAGAGAAGATCTTTTATCCTAGCTTTTGAGTAGGAATGAACATATACAGAAATTAAAGGCCAGACTTTCTGACTATGCTAAACGCATCTGAAATTTGTAGACGATTAAGGAGAAGCTTGAAATTGTAATTGTGTTAGAAAAACACCAGGATTCTTCCACGTGAAAATTTTAAGAGCAGAATGAGACATTCCAAGCCAACTGAGCCAAAATGGCGGAAGGATCGGCTTTGGCATCAGGCAGAGAGGACCAGGAATGGGCAGAAGAAAAATGGATCAGCTAGACAAAGGAAGAAGTTTCTGATAGTGCAACAGGTTCTGGTTCAAGATGATGACATGGGAATATCCTGAGTTTACCTCCTCCCAGACACACTGAGTCTACAGCTATATATGGAACAATTCCTCTTAAAAAAACCTTAAAGGCTGGCTGAGTGATGACTTCAAACTAGGCAAATGAGAAGAAACGTAAGTAGGAGAGGCTGGGATACAATCTTCTCATAAGTCCCCTTCCTCCAGTGCTGTGACCCACAACTAAGAGAATTCAAAACCAGAGCTTCTTCCTGAGGAGAGAAGGATTTGAACCCCACATCAAGCACTCCAACTTTTAAGACATGGGTTTGCATTATTATTGCTTTTTAGAATAAAATGCAGATTTCATTTAATAAATTTCAGAGGCAGACACCACCAAGAGAAGCTTGCCGGTTGAGACATATGTGATGTTATGACTGCAGACAAAACCGTCTTGTGAAAAAAGATTCAAAAGGATTATAAACATGGCTAGTAGAGTCATTTTTAGAATGGAGTCAGGAGGCCATAAAGGAAACGTAACTCATGCATCCAGATGGAATTTGGACTTTTGACTTTTGCCAACTGCAACCCACCACATTCTAGAAAACATCCTTGGCCCTTGACTGAAATAGAGATAACAAAATCCTGTTAGCTAAACAACCAATCATGTATTAGTCAATTTAAACTTAACAGCACCTATCATAATTGTTTCAAAACACTTGTGTAAGCCTGTGGTTTTTGTCTTTAAAAATACCTGCCTCTTGCCTGTGATTTGGAGCACACTTTTGATTTTGGTCTACTCTTCACCTCCTGGATTATAATCCCTAAAACCCTGAATAAATGAATACATTTATTTTCTGGCTTTCGGTTTTGCCTTTCTTTAGCCGACATTACCTATGGTAATTTAAACAACTTTAGATATGAGAGTTGGGAATAAATACCTTAAATTGGATATAGATGTGAAAACAAGTCACCATGTACTCTGATGTATTGTGTGATGAAGGAATAATTTGCTTTTATACTCTGCAACAATTCCGGGCTCCAAAAAGGGCATAGAGACAAGAAGTAAGCAGAATAGAGCTCCAAACTGCAGCTAGAAGGAATAATTTGCTTTTATACTCTGCAACAATTCCGGGCTCCAAAAAGGGCATAGAGACAAGAAGTAAGCAGAATAGAGCTCCAAACTGCAGCTAGAACAATCTTATAAATGAAAATGAAAATATAAATCTGTTAATGTCATCACTTTGAATAAAGCCCTTTATCTCTTCATAATTGCTTTCAGATTCAGGGACCAAAATTTTTATCCTGATCTATAAGGCTTTTTGTGGTCTTACCCTGTCTTTTTTCCCCCCAGACTTTACCTTAACCACTCTCTCTTTCTTCTCTGTTCTAATAATAATGGACTTTCTTCATTTGCTCAAATGAGCTGTGTCTCCTGCAGCTACAAGCTCTTCCTTTTGCTTGGAAATAGGGAAGACCCCAGTTCTGTTGCCCACTTAACTTGGCGCTCATCCATTGGATTTCAAGTATCACTTCCTCTGAAAAGCCTTCTCTGGCCTCTCAGACCAGTGAAACTCCCCCTTTACAAACTTTTAAGACCTCATGTTTGTTGTATGACTATTTGACTAATGTGTTTTACCCAAGTTGACTGTGAGCTCCATGAAGTCAGGGACTGGGTTAGATTTCGGTCACCATTGTACTCGCAGCTCTAGTAGTTTGTCAGTGATCCCATTCCCTCTCTAACCTCTTTCCCTACATCTTACTTGTTTTTGAATGCTCATTTTTGTGATTCTCATGATACTGTCAGACTCTAGCCACACCAGTTCCTTCTCTTCTATGAACAAATATTTAATCAGAGATTGGGGATGCATCAAACCTTGAGAGATACTCTACCATCAAGAAAAGTGAGGTGGCATTTGGAAAAAAAAAAAACTTGGTAGCAATGCATGTAAAAGGCTGTAGCTTTTCATGAACTGTCTTAAGTCATCAGAGAACAATAAGGTGAATGTAGGAAAAGATTCCACTCCAAATCAAGAAAATCAGAGCGGTTAAGCTTGTAAGCCACATCTTGGACTGTTCATGTGATATTGACTTCCATGCTGAATTTACTGTAGTTGTTGATTTCAAAATAAATGCAAATAGAATAAGTGTTAAGATTGGCGCAGGAAAGAGAAAATATTTTCTCCATAATTAATATTCCTTTTTTTATTGGTTTAGTAATAAGGCCACCATCTCAAAACAAAATGATACCCATGATGGGGTCATTGTGCTTTCTATTGAGGGGGAAAGTGAGGAAGGAAAACAAAATCTTGTGATTTAATTATCAGTGGCATCACTTATTATTTCCTCAGATGGAAATACTTTCTCATCAGTTTTCTCAAAGTCCCAGATAAAAGTAAAGTGATTGCAATGCCTCATACTTCCTACTGTGGGAACTTTATGTAATGAGAAGTTTCTTTTTTTCTTTTCATAGCTTGCCAAACTAGAAGTCACCTAATCTAAATTCCTCGTTAGCAGGTGAGAAAACAGTACTTGTACTGTGAATGAGTGATAGAAATACATGTAGGTGATTTGTTCCGTTTAGGGTGTGTGTGTGTGTGCGCGCGTGTGTGTGTGTGTACGTACGTATGTACATTTTGGGTTTTTTTAGTGAGATGGTGCATAGCTAACTAAGTTTTCAAAGATGTCTATACACCCACCACCATTTTAAGAACCAGACAGAATCTTCTCTTGATAGTCAGGGTCAAAAAACTCAGGACATTCAGTAAAATAGGGGGAAGATAAAGGATAATTGGAAGGACAGAAAACTTGAGAGTTTTGTGTAGTATGCTATTCATCCCCTGTTAAAAGTATTTATATTAATGCCTATGAAATCCGAGGCTCAGTCTGGATTTGTTAACATTGTTGTATTTGGATATTGGTATAGTATGTCTTATAATGATGAACTAAGAAGCAGTTACATAAAATGAGAAAGTAAGGAGGAAGTACAACTGTGTACTGACATCCAGGTGGGAATACAAAAATGTCCTGTGTTTAGAAAAAACTGCAAACAGAATACGAATGATGACTTGGACACATGATACAGCTCACTGCCACCAATTGATGATGAAAACCACAGCTGTACTGAGAAATGACTACAAGAATGCAATGCATTATATATGAAAGATGCTTTAGATTTTAGAAAAAAAAGTGATGCGGATAGTTTCAATTAATTGTCTAGAGCAAAATTTGTAATCCTACAAAATTATTCTAAGTCTATAAAATGTGTGTGAATTTAACAGAAAATTTTACTAGTCGATATTCAAATTTTCCCCCTTAGAGCCAGCAAACCTAGGGAGAGGTAATTAAATATGTCCTGTTTTGCATATAGATGTGTTCTAAAAATAAGGTTGAAAATGTTCACTTTGATTACTACAGTATTTTGGTTACTTATAGTATGGTTTTGTAAGTCTTCAGGTATATTTTATGGACATTTGCCAGTATTTCTTGATGTGAAGGTTTTATGAATTTTTTTCAAAGATTCATTTATTTATTTTAGAGAGAGAGTGAGTGAACAGGGAGGGAGAGAGAGACTCTGAAGCAGACTCCCCGCTGAGCAGGGACCCTGACTTGGGGCTTGATCCCAGGATCCCGGAGATCATGACCTGAGGTGAAATCAAGAGTCATATGCTCAACCAACTGAGCCACCCAGGTGCTCTGGATTGTTTCTTCAAAAGTAAGATCTAATACACTAGTATAGGATTAGGAAACAGTGATATAATTTATAGCTCTAAGGAGATCTCAAACATGAAAGTATGGCATCAATAGAAGCAATTATGTTAATAAGATATTAAATAAATATTTACCAATCCAAGTAAGATTGAGATGCTAGGCAGGTAAAAGAAGGCAATAAAAGTAATCAAACAATATGGTAGAAACCTGGTATGATCTTCAGGAGAATTCAGATTAAAATGGCCATATATTGAATTATTCTCAACGAGGCTTGGGTATAACTGAAGGGACCACCTGCTATATTACATTATTGCACAGTAGCCCAGAGTGTGGGCTCCAGATTCAGGATGCTTTTATCTGGAGCAAGTAACTCATTTTCTCTATGCCTTAGTATCAAATTCACAGAGTTTCTATGAAGATTAGAGGACTTAATATGTTTAAAGTTCTTAGTACAAGCCTAGCACATAGTGAATTGCTCCAAATGTTATCTGCACTCTTACAATATGGATGTTTATAATCTTTATAATTGATAATATTTCTAATCTGTGAGGAATCATGAAAAGGATGTAGAAGGCTGAAGAAAGTTATAATAATATTCAAAGAGATGAAGGAAACAGGACCTATAACTGTAACCTTGAGACCTTTGTCCTTGATGTCAACTCCTGACCAAAAAGGAAAAAAAGGAATGAATTATTTAAATAGTGGTATGTGGATAGCTAGAAAAGGAAGGAGTGGACATCAGGAGCCAAAATGGATTGAATTTGAATGATTCACATCAGTCTAAGTAAATTCCTTCCGCAAAGATACTAGACTGATAAAACACCTCACTCCGTAAATATCATTAGGCATTGTGTTTCCAAACTTTAATAAGTCAGTAGATAAGCTCTTTCATCTTGTGAGCAAGATAGGGGTTTTATTGTTGTTGGTTCAATTCAAGATGCTGGACTTATTCATTAGAAAAATAATCAATCTTGTAATTCTACCCAAAGGGTCCAGATTAATGAATTAGTATAGACATATAAGAAAATTTCTAACAGTGTATTTCAGGGTCTAACTTTGGCTTCCCTGTGGAATACATTTTATCAATTAATGTATTGAATAATAATAATGTTGATGAAGACCAGTAATAAAAACTTTAAAAGACTTTATTTCTACTCACAGCCAATTTCCTCCTTTTCTTTCTAACAAAAGTCCAATTTTCTTTAGCTGTTAACTCTTTTTATAGCAGCCAAGTGCTCCCGTGGAAGAACATCATCCCTAACCCCAGAATCATGACTGGTTTAAGACAACCATTATGTCCTATACCATTTGCCAATGATTGATTTGGAAGTGGGCATTTTGGCTTATAAGGAAAGTTGGCTGGGAAAGTTTCTGAGAGAAGAAAGAGAATGTTTCTTAAGGCCTTTCGGACCTTACCATGAAGAAAAAATGGCTGAAGATGCTAATGCCATCTAGAGAGCACAGAGGGGAAAAACGCCAACATGCCTGAGAAGAGCAGGGAAGGACGATAGAAAGACCCCAATCACTGAGAATGTCCTTGAAACACTGACAAAACTTACTTTGTGACGTGTGTGTGAAGTAAAACTTCGCTACTTTGATAGCCGAGTCAGGGTTTCCTGTACCAGGCAACTTAAAACATTTGAACTCATGAATCTTGTGTCAGGTGCTGTGCTTCATGTCTTAAACCCACACTCCCATTTAATCATCTCAGTAGCACTACGTATCTACATCTTACAGAGAAGTAAATTGTGGCTGGGAGAGGGGAAGTGATTTGCCCAAATCAAACCACTAGTAAACTGCAAAGTTGAGATATGTGGTCAAGTATCATTGACGTCAGCATTTGCATGGTTGGCTATTATAATACACAACCTTTCCAGTTAAGTTAAAAAAGAATGATTATAAAGTTTTGAGGGTTATAACAAAAACGTCGAAGGGCAAATTCAAATTCTAAGAACTTTGACAGATAGGCTGAGTATTACAGCTGCTTTTGTGCCAAGGGTGTCTTGTTAGAACTAGGCCGTCTTGAGTTTCAGGTCTGATGACCTTGTGAGGAACTGTGTATGGAGTCAAAGCTTGGGATACCATAAAAAAAGGGGGCAGTGGGGTTTAGAAATTCTGAGGCCCCAACAGACTATAACCTGAGGGTAAGTGTGAACTAGAAGCTAAACCTGTCCCTGCCCACTCTCATCCCCAGGATCTCACAAGAAAAGTTTCTCTGCAACTTAGCAGGAGAAAAAAAAAAGTTCTTTAGAAATTGTTGCCATATGTGAGATTTTGAATTCACTTGTAGTAAAATTTCTCATTACTTGGAGAGTAAGAACAACAATAGCAAGAACAAAATAATCCTCCAATCATGAATAGTTTGCTATGCAAACACTAGCAGAGAGAAAACATTTGCAGCTCCGTTACCATCAGATAAAATTAACTTTAGTGTATGAAAGAATTGCTAGAGATAGAGCAGTAACTTCACAGAGATAAAAAATTCAATTCTCAAGTAAGATAGAAAAATTAAACATATAGGGGTATGTAGTTACATAGCCTCAAAATATACAAAGGATGAATTTTTAGAACTACCAAAATAAATAAATTAATCTCTGTACATGGTGGTAGATTTTAGCAGGCATCTCTCAATAGTTGATAGAACAGACAGACCAAAAAATAAGTATGTGAACAATATAATTAGTGTTCTTGACCTGGTAGACTTCTCAAGTCAAGAATATATATACTTTTCAAATTATATAGGGAAAAGTTGAAAATATTGACTGTGTTCCATAAAGACAGTTTCAAAAAATGTTAAAGGACTGAAATGATACGCAACATGTTCTCCCACTGAAACAAATTTAAGTGTAAGAAGCAGTAAGGAAAAAAGTTACCATGAAAATCTCCTAAGATGGGGAATTAGGAAACCCAGTTTTATCTAATTCGTGGTTCAAAGAAGAAATCATAACAGAAATTAGAGGTGTTTAAGAAATCAAATTCAACTGAGTAAATGTAAAGATCTAATTGGCTTTATTCAACCATTCATGAATCAAGTAGTATCCCATCTAGCAAGTAAAAAGGAGCTCCAAAGAGCTGTATGAATGGAAAGATTTTATAGGCAGAAATGGGGCAGAACAAGATTATTAGCAAAAGAAAAGAAAGGATTATTTCAGGTCAGGTTACCTTCCCTTAGGGGAAAGCAGGGGGTCTTATCATGCAGAGTACCTTACTAGTGCTGATCTGGAAATTCTAGACTACTTGACTTAAAATTCCACTCCTGGGAGAGCCTGAAACTGCAGTTAGGTTAGTTACTAAACCTTGGTGAGGTTTAATATAAGTGACTCCTTTTTGAAACTGTTTCTTTTAAACAGGATATTTTTAACTTAATAATTATAATACTAAATAGGAAATCTAAGGGAATATAGGCTAACACAATAATTAGAAAATAAGGCTGAAAGTTAATGTCCACCATGTGTCTCTAAAAGTTAGAAAAGTACAGCAAAATAGACCACAACAATATTTAAGAAAGAGTATAAGAACAGAAATTAATGATTTAAAAACAAATATAGAGAAAGTATCAACCAAGCGAAAAGTCAGCTGTTTTGGAGGGAAAAGATCAATAAAATTGACAAATCTCTGGCAAGTTCGATCATGAAAAAATGAGGAGACCTAAATAATACATATAAAGAATGCAGAAGGGACATAACTATAGGTGCTGCAGACAATAAACAGATAGATGGCATTATAATTAGTTTATGCCAATACATTTGAAAATATGGGAAAAAATGTTCAAAGTGAGTCAAAGTAAAATAGGCAATAGGAATAGTTCTATAAACATGAAATGAATTGAGTAACCAAAAAATATTTTTCCAAAGAAAATCTCAGACCCATATGGCTTTACTAGTGACTTTTATCAGATAAACAAGAAATAATTCCCATCTTCTGCAAACTCTTCCAGAGGATAGAATTGGAGGAAACACTCTAGTTCATCTGATAAGGCTCATGCAATTTTTTCAACAGTATATTAGTTTTTCCACAAGATATTGAAAGCTTTCTCTTGCATCTGGAAGCTGGATACCTGATAATACTAATTCTATTTGACATTATATACGTAAATTAAACAAATTAAAAGAAAAGTTCATCAAGGATTCTGGGTGCAAAATCAATACCCAGCAATAAATTGATATATAATGCCATATCAGCTACAAACAGAAAATGTAATTTTAGACTATAATATTCACAATAGGAACAAAAATGTCAAATACTTAGAAACAAGTTTAACACAAGTGTGCGAAATCTCTATGGATATAATTATGACTTTTCTGAAGGTCATTAAATATGGAAGCAAACAGATATATTATAATCATGGATTAGAATACTTAGTATTATAAAGATGTCAGTTGTCTCCAAATTGATCTGTAGATTTGATGCATTTGTCACCAAGGTCACTATAAATTTGTTAGTGTTACTGCTTTTATTGTTGAATTTGAGGAGTTAATTCTGAAATTTTAATGAAAATGCAAACAACCAAGATATTCTTGAAGAAAAATACATGATTATTGGAAAACTAGCTCCAACAGGTATTAAGACTTCTTATATATAAAGCTATTAAGTAATGAGTGCACTGTATTGGAGCAGGTTTAGACAATAGAACAGTGGAATTGAGCATAGTCCAGAAACAGATCCAGGGATATAATTGAGGTGGCACTGCTGTTAGGTAATAAAGTGATGGACTTTTCAATTTCTGTTAGTAGGGTAATTGAATATTTGTCAAAAAATGAACGAAAGTTACAACTGGTTACTCATACCATGCACAAAAGTCAAATGCAAGCAGTTTAAAGTTAAGATTTTAGAGTATCCAATAAAAGAGTATATTTATGTATTGATATATGGAAAGATGTCCTCGTTAAGAAATAAGACATGAACACTTCTAGCCATAAAGGAAGACTGGTTAATTCAACTACATTAAAATTGAGAATTTCTTTTAAAATTTGAAAGAGTGAAGAGTCTCAGAGTAGAAGTTGCAGCATATGTAAGCAATAAAATATCATATCCATAATATTTAGAGATTCTTATAGATTAATGAGAAAAAACAGATGTTTCAATAGACAACACAGGTAGAAGACTTGTACAGACTTTCATACAGCAGGAGATCCAAATGGTCAATGGACAAATAAAAAGCTGATCTATCTTATTTACAGGTTAAAGTCATAGATAGATATCCTTACTTACTCAACAGAGAAGGATGCGAAATTTAAAAAAAGAAAGTGTGGCAAGAATGAGAAGTGTACGTTTTTCTGATAAATATTTTTGGGGAACAGTATGATATTATCTAGTGAAGTTGAAGATATGCAAAATAGTTATTCCTCTCCTAATATATTGCCTAGAGAATCTCCTGTATGTGTGTTCCAGAAGAGAGTTATAAGAATTTTTATAGTATCAGGTTTTAAAAAATAACTCCCAGTTGAGAGCAACACACATGTTTATCAATAGGAAAATGGATAAAAAAAATTGTGGTATCTCACCACCTTATGCCAGTTAGAATGGCAAAAATTGACAAGGCAGGAAACAACAAATGTTGGAGAGGTTGTGGAGAAAGGGGATCCCTCTTACACTGTTGGTGGGAATGCAAGTTGGTACAGCTACTTTGGAAAACAGTGTGGAGGTCCCTCAAAAAGTTAAAAATAGAGCTACCCTATGACCCAGCAATTGCACTACTGGGTATTTACCCCAAGGATACAGATGTAGTGAAGAGAAGGGCCATATGCACCCCAATGTTCATAGCAGCATTGTCCACAGTAGCTAAATCGTGGAAGGAGCCAGGATGCCCTTCAACAGATGACTGGATTAAGAAGACGTGGTCCATATATACAATGGAATATTACTCAGCCATCAGAAAGAACGATTACATAACATTTGCAGCAACATGGACAGGACTGGAGGAGATTATGCTAAGTGAAATAAGTCAAGGAGAGAAAGACAATTATCATATGGTTTCACTCATTTATGGAACATAAGAAATAGCAGGAGATCAGTAGGAGAAGGAAGGGAAGAATGAAGGGGGGGTAAACAGAAGGGGGAATGAACCATGAGAGACTGTGGACTCTGGGAAACAAACTGAGGGCTTCAGAGGGGAGGAGGGTGGGGGATTGGGATAGGCTGGTGATGGACATTAAGGAGGGCACATATTGCATGGTGCACTGGGTGTTATACGCAAATAATGAATCATGGAACACTACATCAAAAACTAAGGATATACTGTATGGTGACTAACATAACAAAATAAAAATTATTATTAAAAAAAAGAAGTAATAAAAATCCCCAATGCTCTTCAGGGGTTTTTCGAAAAAAAAAACCAACCAACCAAACAAAAAAAACAATCCCATTTAGGCATTGAACACGGGGAGATAGCTATCCCACCCTAACATGTTGTTTAGCTTTGTTTACACTTGCAGTGAATGACGGGTCCTTTTTATTTTCTTTCTCTCTACCTTTTGTTCTGATTATCTTTATTAAAATCTTATTCTTTGTTGAATCTAATAATTAAAAATTGTGACTTGTAAAAAAATTGTGGTATCTCATAGAATGGAAAATAATACAGCATTTGAATGTACAATTAGATGTAAAAATAAATGAATAAATCTGACAAATATAATGATGAGCAAGACTAGTAAGTTATTTAATAATGTGTACAATATTGTTCCAATTAGTTAAAGTTCAAAAACAAAAACTAGCTGCATTGTTAAAAGCAAGGATTAATTTTTATAAGTCAGAATATTGAGTATCTCCAGGCGGGAGGGAGAATGGTCTGGTAGAAGAAGGCATGATTCTGGGCTTTCCAGGATGTTGTCAATGTCCTAGCTCTTCACCTGATTAAATTAGGTGTCTGTTTTATAAATATACCTTAAAGTGTATAAGTATATTTTTTGTAATTTTTAATGCATGATATATCTCAAAGAGCTATTTTTAGAAAACAAACTAAAAGTGATATTTAACATTTTTATTCATATATAGCCACTTTTATATTATTTTATGTTATTTTATATATCAGCATATATTTTATCAGTATTGGGTATGAATGTGTTTGGGTGTGTGTGTATGCATGTGTGTGTGAATGAAATTAAGCGATATATGTATATATAGATATATTTTTAACCTGAATGTTTCAATGAACAATATATTTCATTCCTTTATTTTTTATTTTATTTTATTTGATTATTTTTGAGAGAGCTTGAGAGAGAGTGTGGAGGGGCAGAAGGAGAGGGAGAGAGAGAGAGAATCTTTAGCAGGTTCCATCGTGGGGCACGATCTCATGACCCTGAGATCAGGACCTGAGCTGGAATCAAGAATCTGATGCTTAACTGACTAAACCACTCAGGTGCCCTATTTTATTCCTTTAAAGATAATCTTACAATGTTTAAATGATGTATAGTTTCATAATTTATAAAAATATTATGGTGAATTTTTACATACACGCATGCAAAATATACAGTTATGCCTTATATTCAGAATAGTGTTGGTCATGGGACCTTTGTACACACATATAGAAAGCAGCAAAAAATGTAGAAATTTCACTAATCTGTAAGATCAGTATGATCCAATAAGAACTAGTGTTTGAAGTATAAACATTAATACCAAGGAGGTAAAATTCTTAACTTCCGTGAACTTTCTAGATAATAACTGAATTATCCATTTCATATTTGAAAATGGCTATGTTCATTATGTAAAGTAATGAGTATGTTGAAAAGACTTGACTTTAGACTGTTTGGTAAAGAAATCTGGATCTGGTGCAGTGTAGATTTAGTGCAGACAGTAGAGTTGTTTTCAATAGATAAATTGGACTTCAGCAAAATTAAAAGCTATCATGCTGCAAATGATACCAACAAGAAAATAAAGAGAACCCACAGAACTGGAGAAAATATGTGCAAATTATATATGTGATTAAAGACTTCATAGACTATCTACAGAACTCTTACAACTTGATAATTAAAAGATAAATAACACAATTAAAAAAAAACAGGCAAAGACTTGAATAGACATTTTTCCAAAGAATATATACGAATGGCCAAAAGTACATGAAAAGGGTAACATCATCGGCCATCAGGGAAATACAAACCCAAACCACAATGAGATGCTACTTCATACCCACAAGAATGGCTGCAATAAAAAAGATGGATAATAACAAGTGTTGGTGAAGATGTAGAGAGTTTGGAGCAGTCATACCCACTGCTGATGGGAATGTAAAATGGTAGAACCTTTTGGGAAACAGTCTGGCAGTTCCCCAAATGTTGACTGTAGAGTTACTATCTGACACAGAAATGCCACTCCTAGAAGTACAGCTGATCCTTGAACAACATGTATTTGAACTGTGTGGGTCCACTTACACATGCATTGTTTTAGATAAATACAGTAAGTACTGTAAATGTATTTTCTTTGTTACAATTTTCTTAATAACATTTTCTTTTCTCTAGCTTACTTTATTGTAATAATACAGCATATAATACGTATAACACAGAAAATATGCGTTAATTGATTTTATGTTATCGGTAAGGCTTCAGGTTAATAGTAGGCTACGTTGTAGCTAAGTTTAGGGGAGTCAAAAGTTATATGCAGATTTTTGACTACATGAGATGTCCATGCCCCAAACCCCTGCATTGTCAAGGGTCAATTGTATAACCAAGAGAAATGAAAGCATATGCCCACAAAATATCTTGTATGCAAATATTTATAGTAGTATTATTAAAATGGCTAAAAAGTAGAAATGACTCAATTATCTCATTAAAGGGTATATAAAATGTTTTAGAAATGCAATAATATTCATACAATGGAATATTATTCAGCAATAAAAAGGAATGAAGTATTGATGCATGCTATAATGTGGATGAATCTTGAAAACATTATGCTGAGGAAAAGAAACCAGTTTAAAAAAAATCCCACAGATTGTACAATTCCAGAAATGTCCAGAATGGGTAATCTGTAGAGACAGAAAATAGATTATTTGTTGCCTGGGCTCAGGAGCTCATTGTAGGGAGATGGCGAGTAATTGCTAAAGGGTACAGGATTTCTTTTTGTGATGATTAAAATATTCTAAAATATAGCTGTTAAAAAAGAATAGCTCCAAGAGATAAAATTAGGATCAACAAATAGAAGGTAAAGGAAGACAGATTTTGGCTCCATATGTGAGAAAAAGCTATGTAAATAAATTCCTAGCTGATGAAATGGTCTGCCTCTGTACTGGTGAGTTTCTACTCACTCCTGATGCTTCAGCCTATGTAGGATAGACACAAAGGAGGATTGAAATAATTTCTGTGTGGTTGATGTAGGTAGCATTCCAGGTTTCCTTCAACCTTACAATCCTTGGTTATATGAGGAGAGACTTAGTTTGATTTCATAATTAACATTGTATGAGTAACTCAATTCCTTTGTGGGATGGGGTAGGGCCTAAATATGTAGACAAAATAATAAAATATAGAGTGACTATATGATACTTGTTAAATTGCTTTGAGAATCAATCGTCTTTCTAAAATATGAAGACAACTATTTATTTTAGAGGATTTAGAGGATTTTAGAGAATTTATTTCCGTAAAGAGATAATGCATCAATTGCCTTATGCTCCAATTGAGGAGATAAAATTCCCATGCTTCCTCTTTACTCTTCTCTGTTTCCTTGAAAAAAAATCTTAATTTTTAATGGGGAAAATGCTTAGCTTTAGAAGAAAAAAAATGCCTCAATATATGCTTTAGTGACCCTTCTGCTTTAGGAATTATTCTGGAAGAAACCATCTTGACCAGAGCACCTGTATTCTAGCTTTATCATCTTCTGCAAATCACTTAGCTCTTTAAATCTCAACTTCTTTATCAGCAAAGTGGGGATAATAATAGTGCCAACCTCACTAGGTGTTTGGAGGAATTGAATTAAATGAGCTAATCCATGTACGTCACTTAGCACAGTGCTTGATATATGGTAAGGACTCTACACACATATATTCAAAAGCCCAAATAAAAACATCCAACCTCTGACCTCAGGATGGGTAGTGTTTAAACAAAGTTTCAGAAATGCAATGGAGATCTAGGAAAGAAAATGGGATTTAATCAGGGGAACTGCTATGGGATTTATTTATATTTATTTTTATCTCAGCACAGTTTTCTTTCCAGTTGTCCCACTTGTCCTCCTGCTAGGAGGTGCACAGGATGGATCAGCAAACAGGGATTTCTAGGCAGACATAAACATGTCACCTCACATATGCCCCTTAAGGCCAAGGATGCATCTGTTTAGTGGACTGGCAGAAGACAATAGGGAATAATGTGTTATATATAGTTATCAGAACATATTACTGTCTTTCTATGGACATATGTGGGACCTCACAGGGCATTTTATAGATTAAAGTCTTCAAATAACTTATCGGATCTGTCACTTCATTCTTGATGTTTAAAATACATTCAAGATAAATCCAGCATGAAATAGTGACAATTTCAGCTTCAGTACTGACACTAAAAATATAAAAGCATGAATAAGTCATATCTTGGATGCCTGTCTACCTTAAATTTTATTTTCAGATTCTTCCAACAGCCTTTTGCTTTGGGCTGATGGGCAGTCACAATCTGAGTTCTGAATTTATAGCTTTTATATTCAGATGCTAGATCAATAATGCTTTCATTCATCTTCAACATGATATAAAACTAAGAGTTTTAGAGACTAAGGGAATGTTTACATCTCTAAATACTTGTAATATCTAAGTGATATATTTTCATTTTGTGAAATTTTTGGTTCATTTCTAAAAATGAGCATAGGAAACAAAATAATTCTAGAATAGCAATAGGCCAGTTTCTTTCTGATTGTTTTATTCTTTTATTTTCACACCTTTTTTGGTGTTGTAGATTTAGCTAATAATAGAGACATTGAAATGCACTACAAAATTTAGATATAGAGGAGGCCAGCAAGATTTGTAAATATCTTGAAGAGTCTGTATCTTGGTGTGAAGTCATCTATCTCCTCCTACCACTAAAACTGAGTTATGCAAAAAGAGTAAACTCCTATTTATAGAATTTCTTTTTCTCGATCTCCACATTCAATATCCAAGTTCAGATTGTTAGAGTTGCTCATCAGCTTTCTACCTGGTCATCAGTTTCTTATTTTTTTTTCTCTCATTCTTCATATTGATATCACTGTCCCCTAAATCGTTTCCACCAACACATCTACACCCATGATTAAAGTGTGTGATAAAATTCTACTAATCTTATAAGAAAAAGCTAAGATATGTTTTTCTCATAGTTAATTTCTTTTACTATCAAAACCAGAATTAATTTATTTCTTACATGTGACCCTTTGCACTAAAATACTCTCTTAAATTTAACATGTATGATGTGATATTACAGTTCTAAGAATGCATGTGTTGGTCCATGTTGTTAAATTGAGAACCCTTTGAGAAAAGAGATTGTACCTTTTTTTTTTTTTTTTTTAATGTAGCTCCCAAACCTACCATGATTCTGGTTCATCCCCAGTGGTAGCAATGAAGAGAAGTAAACAATTTCAAATATACATTAAAGATAAACTTAGAAATTGCTGATGGATTAGATATAAGAAATGAAATAAATCATCAAGATAAATCTCATGTTTTTGCCTTGGACAACTGGAACTATTTAGTGAAATGTGAAAACATAAGGGATGTGATGTGTGTGAATCAAGAGTTCTGTTTTGTAGATGTTAGGAGAGCAGTTGATCAGGGAAGAAATACACATTTGGGTATCATTAAATTACAGTTAATATTTCAATGCCATTGGAATTGTAGAGATAAAGTAGGAAGAGAGTATACATATAGAAGAAGAAAAGCTTGCTCAAATCTAAGGAATTCTTTAACTTTAAAGAGTATGAGGAATTGATAAAAAGAGACTAAGAAGGAAGAATCAATGAAATTGGAGCAAACTCAGAAGAATGTGGTATCTCAGAAATTGTGGGAGATTGTATCATTGTGCCTAGCTATCCACTCTGTCTTGCAAGAGGATTATTTATCCCTGCCTGTTGCCATAAAAAGTCTTAGAGAAGGATACTTTCACACTCTATTGATTTTAGGCTCAGTCGTATGACTTATACTGGCAAATGGAATGTGAGCAGACATGTATGCCATGTCCAAACAGAAGATTTAGAAGCATAGCAAGTTTCTGCCAGGCCATTTGTTCTTGAGCCCTCTGCCAGGAGAAACATATGTCTCAGACAGAAGCTGCTCCTTTGACCTGGGTCCCCAAATGAGAAAACATGTGTAGCAGGTATGAACCCAAAGTACAACTTGGAGCAGAGCTATGACAGGCAAAGCACAGGAATGGATGTGTAACTAGAATCAGAAATAGTTATTATTTTCTGAAAATACAGTTTTGCAGGTTTTTTAAAAAAATAAATCATGATCCAGCCAAAGCAGAGTAATATATAGAGGCAAAGAGAGAAGAACTTCAAGGAGGAGGAAGAGTGGTAATTAAGTAAAAATTGTGTAAATATGTATGTAGAGAATTTGTTTTTAATCTCCTTTCCATTGCTGAAGTGTGTAGAATGCTGGTAATGGCGGGGGAAATTCAGCTTCGAGAAAAAAGACAGACACAGAGTATTTTGGATTAAGGTGTCAGTGTGTTGCAGCTTTACAAAAGAAGCCAGATGTGGTTTTGGAGACTGTAAGGAAGGGAAGCTGGGCCTTTCTTTGAAATCAACTGAAAAAGAGTACAAAGTTCATACCTTGAACATATGTGTAATAATATTCTAAGGACAAACCTACAGAAGAGATTGACGATTATGTTACAACTTTAGAAAGAGGGTAAAGAGAATTTCAGAAAAGGTACTTAGCTCAAATTTCATGATTCTCAAAAATAAAGCAGTATGGATGAAAAAATAGAATATAGGGATATATTTTCCGAATAGCTTGAATCATTATATATTGACTTTTAAAAAGTTAATATTTAGAAGCCTGCTAAAGCCACAAGCACAGATATAGACTTTTGGAATCTATTCAATTCTTGTCTTTTATAAATACTATTGTAATAGCAGCCTTCTTCTCTCATGAAATCTCAAAAATAAGTGAATGGAAGCAACTTCCCAATATTCATTATTATAACGTTAAGATATTAAACATCCCATTGATATTTTCTTAATGTTGTTTTGTACTTCTTTTTTGTTTTAGTAAAAGTAAGTTGAGTTTGTCTTATAAGTTTACTCGTGGTCTTTTGTCTTTTAACAGTGTTTTTCTCTGTAGGCCTTGGGTTCCTCAATCATGCTATATCTCCAGTTATGGTTTTAAAAAATTAATGCCAGTGTATTTTCAAAAGTCTCATTTGGAATTTGAGCTACTGTTACTATTCAGAGCTGTGTGGGGGGTGAATGGGAATAGGTATCTGGGTAAATTCCAGGACACCCAGTTAAATTTGAATTTGAGATAAACAACAGATAATTTTTAGTGTAAGTATGTTCCAGGCAACATTTGCAATTCAAATTCTCTCTGAAATTCAAATTAAACTGGCTATCCTGTATTCTTATTTGCTAAATCTGATGACCCTAAATGGGAGGGAGTGTCCACAACCTGTCCCTCCATGTGATTCTCCCAGGGCTGCCTCAGACCCTCTAACTAGTGTATCCTAGGATACCCAAAAGGTGTGGTGAATGGCAGGCTGTGAACATTGTGGCCACTTTAGTACTTGATTGGCATACAATTAAAATGTCAACCAAAGAAAAACTGGAGAGAAGACTAAGCCAATGGGTTGTAGTATGTGGCTCAGGGCCCAGTCAGACCTGGATCAGAAACACTGTTCAGAATTCCACTTTCTGTGTATTCCTAGTCATGGCTGTCTTTCTGAGAGATTCAGTTTCATCACCATGTGACATGGAAACGATAATAATTACTTCTAATATTTTTGTGAGGCTTAAATATAGTTATGTTTATAAAATGCCTAGGACAGAGTGTGACACAGTGTCATTGACTGTTACCCAATGATTACTTTCAATTAATAATTTTACATGAACTATTGTGAGGCAGAAACTTAGAATAATGTTCTGCACAAAATGTGAAAAGGTTAACTTCAGTGCTGCTTGTACGTTGTGTATTTTGCTTAGCCATCAGATTTTAAATCACGTCTATATGTAATAATTACTGATTTAACTATTTATAGTTAATAGTCTATGTGGGATAGTTACTGTCTTGATAATTTTCTTTCAGATATAAAGGTCTGTGAGTATCTGTCTATATAAAATCTCATATTTATATTTAAGAACAAATGAAATTTAACAAATTAGTAGAATTAATTATACCCCTTATTCATATACTGATGGCTTCTTTATTAGACAGCTGCTGACTTGGTAAGAAACTCTTAGTGTATCTAAGTGATGCTAATTATGTGGAAAGTTAGTATATTGGGCTCAATTTAATTTTTTCTACTGGTTATTGTTGATGTTTTTTAAAACTACATATGATATCTGTAATCTCAAAAGATTTTGAGGGGAAGCAATTATAAAAATCTTAGTTATAGACCAAGTTTATTCAGCTAAAATTATGTAGAAGCAAGTGTATTTAACCAGAAAAATTAGAGTTACACAAATGTCTAAAATAGAATTTTTCTCAATATTCACTTTTAATTGTCATGATTAAATACCTTCACATTCCCTTTTCTTGTTGAGAATACAAATGAGTGGGCTAAAATATATTATATTGAAGACTATTTTAATGTAATATTTTGCACTGTGGGATTTTAGAATGAGCTCACCGTTGAAACAATACTGATGGGTAAACTCTTTGGAAAATAGCATCTGCATTAACATTTTTTCTAAAAATAATTATTCAAATTCGTAAAATAGTGTGCAATATTAGAACCACCTAATTAATAAGGAAAGAATGTTACTTCTCTATCGTATGATCTTTTGACTGAATCCCAACTAATGTTGAGCTTTTGCATTGTCATTCAAAATGCCAATTCATAGCTAATTTGTTGCCATTTCACCCTTAGTTCTCTATGGCATAGTCAGAGAAATTATTTAAATGTGTAGAAATTCAAGATGCCTGCAGATTAAGTAGAGGAATGAACAATTTCAAGACTCAGTAGGATTCTGAAATTTCTTGCAGATATTATTTCTAAAAGATGCATTGTTTTAATTGGAAATTTTCATCTTAACTGATTTTATAGCAGATTTTGCCCAGTACAATATAAATCCTTAAAGGAGAACAAAATTTTCTGTTTTCTTGGGGGGAAAAACCTTAAAGGAAATAATGAGCTATTAGATTCATCAGGTTACTTTGTTGTCATGGTTAAGGTAAACTTTTAAACATAGAGAACATATGATGTAAGTTTGGAGATTAATTTTACTATGAAAATTTTATTTTCAGTAGTGCTTAGGATGTAGTATACTTGTCTTTAATGTAACACAATTAATTCCATAGTAGTTCTAGAAGACACTCTCATGAGATTCCTATTTCAGGAAAGATACAGGAAAAAAAAAGAAAGAACACTTGCTTAGATTTAACTAAATATAGCAGAGCATATGAGACAAAAATTTTTTTTTCCGCCTTCTATTTCTCAGAAAATGTAAGACTGTCCTAGAGTGTTGGTTCTAGAGCAGATCATTCTTTAATTTGATAATAATCAGCAGATTTTGTGTGTTGAAAGGTATAGTGTCCTTGTACTAGGATCTGCTTATCTAGGATACTTGGACAACCAATGGAGCATTGTGACAGACTATTAAAGTGTATTTTTCTTAAGCTAACCTGACTAATTTTAGTGACATCAACTTTAATGCTTTTCAATTGGAATTTTTCCTGTTTTTTTCTGAGTTAACTGAAATATCAACTCTTCATGAAGATGCATCTCAGGAAATATTTTGCCTAAATTCTAAAATTAATAATGAGTTAAAAGTTGTAATGTTATAAAAATCTCTTAACTAACCCATACTCTTAGGATCAAATATTAAGTGAGAATTAATAATGGGTCAAATCCTGTTTTAAGTTTCCAGAAGCACATTGAATAATAAATCACAGCTCCTGCCCTCAGGAGGCTTATGGCTCAGAGGGAAAAAGATAATTAATAGGGCCATTAAAATACAGGGTGATGTGTGATGTGGTAGGTAGTGGGTGTTCAGAATTCTCTGGAAGCAAGGTCTACTTCTGTCAACCTCAAGGGATCATGGGAGTTTCCCAGAATAGGCAATTTATTATCTGATTCCTAAATAGTAGAAAGGCAAATGGTATTATGGAGGAATGTTGAAAAAAAAACCAACAACAAAACAACTTCAGTAAAGAACTCTCAAGGGGCATCAGAAACTTTGTTGCCTCATGTGTTTGGAATTAATGTTAAATTGTGCCTGTGGAGAGACAGTTCTCCACAGGTCTCTCCTGTTTCTGTATATCTTGTGAGCAGATGCATGGCTGCTGTTAGACTACCTTTTCCAGGATGTGTGTACAGTGAAGAGCTTCACAAGATGGAGATGGTATCTTCTTCTGAAGCACAGGGCAAGTCTGTTTATTGTCCAGTATAGTAATGTCTCCCTGTGGACAAGTCTGGATGACTTACTGTCCATTATAGAAGACCCGAGGTCCCCAAGGTCTGGGTTTCTCTTCAGCAGTGCAATCCACTAGATGGGTAGGCATTATGTGGCCCTGTTCACATTTCCCTTTGGGAACTTGGGCTCAGAGAACTGGCTCAAATGCCATTACTCTCACCATTGCCATTTCTGTGAATAAGAATATTTAGTCAGATGAAAAACTCCTGTTTATTCAAAGTTTAGTAAATACACTCTTTATTATAATGTATTTTTTCTTCAGAATGAAGTGTTTATGGAGAAAGTGATGGGAAGTAGTATGAAGTAAAAGGGGACACTTATAGTAATAGTAACAAATTTCTTTCTACTCTGATACTTTTGAAATGAATTGTCAGAAATATTGTTCATAAAGATACATAATAGAAATGAAAACCTGATAGTTTAAATATGGCTAAACAGCATCATTTGTCTACTCATGTTTATTGTTCACCTTTTTGTTCCAAGCACAGTTCTAGATAGAATACAGAAGTGACTAAAAGACAAAATCCTTGCTTGTGTGAAACCATGTTCTCATGGAGGAAGAAAGATAATTAATAAGTAGACAGTTGTATAATATATCCAACAGTGATTAATGCTATGAATAAAAGTAAAACATATTTAGTATATAGAGAATAACAGCAGGGAAGTGCCATTTTTATAGTAGAGCCAGGGAGAGCCTCGGTGATAACGTAACATTGGAGCAGAGAACTTCAGAATGGGAGAGAGCAAATTCTGCAGCATTCTGTGGAAGAAGGTTCTAGGCTGAGGCAAGAGCAAGTGTAAATTCCTAAGGCAGGAGCTTGCTGAGTGCATTTGAGAACGAACTTGAAGGCCACTCCAGGGCAATGCACAAGAAAGTTGTAAGAGAAATTGGTCAGAGAGTAGAATGTGAGATCACGGAAAGCCTCTGGACTTTGAATTTCACCCCGAGTTAAAATCTTAGCTCTATCACTTACTAACAATTGTAGGTGAGAAGTTCTTTGTTCCATGAGGTAAGATGAGCTCCAGTGCCTGTGGAGTGGTTGGCCTGAGAAGACCATGAAGGATGCCTGCTCTAATAAGGAGAGAGTCGAAAAAGAGAATATTAGGGTTCAGGTAGGTAGGTGCAGATTCTGATAGGCTGACAGATTTGATGGAAAGAGCCCATGGAAGTTTTGATATTTTGATTGATTATAGTTTTTTTTTTAAGATTTTATTTATTTGACAGAGATAGAGACAGCCAGCGAGAGAGGGAACACAAGCAGGGGGAGTGGGAGAGGAAGAAGCAGGCTCATAGCGGAGGAGCCCGATGTGGGACTCGATCCCAGAACGCTGGGATCACGCCCTGAGCTGAAGGCAGAAGCTTAACCGCTGTGCCACCCAGGCGCCCCTGATTGATTATAGTTTTTTTTTTTTTTTAAATAAAACAAGCAGGCATCCTTAGAAGAAGAGAGCAGAGGGGAGCATGTATTGGATGTTGTAGGACTAAGGAGAGCAATGATATTGGAAAAAGGGAGACTGATGGCCAAGGAAATATGTTAAGCTATGTTGAGTTCTATAAAGCATAACCAGACCACCTGTAAATAAATATTAGATAAACATAATAATTATTATTATTTTATAATTTTATTACTATATATAATCTTATTATTATATAAATAAAAATAATTATTAGAACTTTCTCTGGTGAAGGAGTATTCCACCTTAATAGTCTTAGCAGTGTTGCAGAAAGGAGAGGTCAGAAGTGTAATAGTTACAGGTCTTTGTTGTGCAAGCTGAAGTTGTTTAAGGTCTTTGAAGATGGAGAGCTAATTGGGTTTAAACAAGGTTAATGATACAATAGTTTAGAATTGGTGGACATAGAGAAACAAGGGTCAGGATGCAAAGTCTTGATAAATAAACTCTGCTAAGCAAGTGGTTTCTCAGATGAGCAGTCTCTTGCCTCCAGTAAATTGATCTGTGGGAATTTCCAGAAGCAAACACTGAAGTTGTTTATAGATTTGTAGCCTTATTTTTCCTTGGCACAATTTCTTGAAACAAACAACTAAGTCATGTTGGCATAGGTGATCTATAGTCTTATCTCAGTCATAGTGACACAGATGGTCTCAACCCCCCACCTTTATCTGTCACTCTTAAGCCCAAGCTGGGGAATAGGTAAATCATTATCATGTGGGGAAACAGTCCATCAGGATCTGTATCACCTTTTGGAGAGTCATGATCGCATAGCATGTTGCTGGTGGCCAGTCATTTACACTACTACATATGTCAGGTTTTCTTGTTTTTTTTTTTTTTTTTTGTAAGGTGATAATTTTTTTGAATCACTTGATAGGACAGTGGCTGTACAACAACATTTAGGTCCTAGAGAGACATGTTTGAACCATGCCATTCAGGCAAATACTAGGAGGATAGTTAAAATCAGAATTCATAGACTTCCAAGCCTAAATCCAGGAGTGCCTACCTTAAACCAGGAGAACAAATTCCATCTCTATTCTGAAGAGCTTGCAGAACCAGCTATGGGGGTATCAGCCAACTCAGTTACTTTCATGATGTCTTCATTGGTTTTTCAGTTCTTCTTAGTAATGTTAAAGGTCTCATAAAAATCCATAGGGATGAAAGTACAACAGTTTTTCCCCTAAAGTAGCATATCTACAACCTCAAAAGATATTCTGTCTAGAGCTGTTCTGTTTTAAATCATCATATTCCAAACCTTGTGAATTTCTTAGTGATACTGTCTAGCTTCCTCTGCAATCACTGAACCACGGCAGGTAGAGCTGCTCACCGTGCATGTCTTTTAAAGCATGATATGGAAAGTCTTAAGGACAGAAGAAAACCATCTGGAATTTCCACTGAATGATTAAGGTTTTGAACCTCAAATTGAGGCCCAGTTTTTCTGCCTCCTGAATCAAGTGGAATGATACAGAGAAGGCCTGTAATTTTATAAGATCTAAATTTGGCAGAATATCTAAAACAATTACAGAGATGACATACTTGATCAGTGTTTCATATAAAAATGTTTGTTACAGATAAATTCTCTGACTGTAGGTAAGAAAGGTATACTTACAAAAATATTTACAATGGAATATTGTTAAAATAACAAAAGATGAGAATTGAGAATATCCTATATTTGGTAGAATTGGCTTTGAGCTTATCAGTTATCTACCAGTTCTGTAAAGACAGTATTTTCTTAGTGAAAAGTATTGTGATTACAGAGAAGATTCTACTCAAGATACTAACAGTTTTAAATTTATTAACATTCTATTTGGTTTTGAAGAAGATTGCAGTTTTATAAAAATATTAAATAATAAGACAATTAAAAATACATTCTGTAGAGAAATACCAGTGGTATGGTGCGGGGACAGATACAACTAAGAAACCGATGGAAACTATTTGGGTATGTACCAGTAATATTTATGCTGTTTGTCATTTTTTTAATAATCTGATAATCAAGATAAAGTAGTTTCCCCCCTTTACTGTATACTTGCATATGTTATCTCTACTTTCTAAATATGATTTTAATTTTGAACAGTTTTTGAATAGAATAATTTTATATGTCTAGCAGTATAATAAAACCAAACTTTCTGCAATAAATTAATATTTATATTAGTTTCATTGTTTTAGAGACCTATATTCACTCTTAGAATTGTTATAGTTTGGACTGTGGATGGTATGCTCTCTCTAGTTAATGGGGTGAGTAAAGGGGAAGGGAATAAAGTGGTAGGACATACATTTAAAGAGGGAGGCAAGAGCCAAATTATGAAGCACACCGAGGATGAGGATGAGGAGTTTGGATTCTACAGATTTAGGCTAAGAAAGGGTTATTTCTCTCACACATTCAAAGGGCAGGAAATTGAACTAAAATTGCATTTACTCTGAATTTTGAATATTCTATTAACACAATAAGGATCTATTTTGAAAAGGAGAATAATAGCGATAATCATGATACACTTCCCAGTTTTAATTGGTTAGGGCAATCACATGCTTTTAGTAAGAATAAGCTTTTCTTAAAAGCTTCCTGTACATTATAAGTTTACTTGATCCCATTGTTGAACTGCCAACGCCTTTTCATAAAGATAGTTTTAATCTTATACCATGGCATTGCGATCTGGCAAGGAGCTTCCATATAGTTAGTCAAAATGTGGTGTTCGGACCTCACTTTAGTTCAGCATTCTCCTTCCTTTCCCTGTTTGGTTTATTGGATTTAAGGTGTTTGAAAATTCTTTTTCTTTATTCTTTCTCCAAAAAATCCTTCTCCTTCAGGCGCTTGCCTCTTTATCCCTCTTCAGGTCTAGTATGGCTCCCATGTCGATGTACGTCAATTCTTATCCAGCAATATCTCAGACAGTCTGTTTGCTTAATGTCTTTTCTACGGGGTGGATCCATAAGAAATTACCAATTTTTATGCTCCAAAAATAACAATTTCGTATGCTTTAGCCTATTGCTTCTCCTGCTTCTTACTCTCCTTGTTACAGATCACCTGTTTTCTCTTCCTTCTTTTTCTCCAGTTAGCTCCATAGCATCCTTTAGTACAAATCATTTTCATGCTTTTAACATTTTGGGGTTTTTATAATTGGCTCCATACTATATTAGATCATTACCGAGAAACATTATAGAACACTTTCTACATGCCAGATATTTTCTGTGGGCTTTGTAGGTATCAACTCTTTTACTCTTTTTTAAAAATTTAAATTCAATTAGCCAACATATATTACATCATTAGTTTCAGATGTGATATTCAATAATTTATCAGTTGTGTATAACACCCAGTGCTCTTCACATCACAAGCCCTCCGTAATGCCCATCACCCAGTTACCCCATCCATTCACCCTCTTGCAAACAGCTCTATGAAGGAGATGCTGTTATTATCCTCATTTTATAGATGAGGAAACAGTTACTAATTGTTTAAGCAGTTTCCCCACAGTCACACGAGAATAAATATCCAAGTTGGAAATTTGAACTCAGGTACTCTCTACTACTGTACCCTACTGCTTTATTAATTAATTAAGGTGGAGAGGGGATTCGGAATTAATACAAAGGACAAAATAGGGCAAGATCAATAATCCCAGTGAAGGCACTAAAAATAGGGTATTTAGTTTAAATAGGGACGTTTCAAATTTAGACCACTTTCTGGCAACCATAACAATCTTAGGGGAATTTTAAAATGGTGGAGAGCTTTGGAGACCCAGCTTGGGATGTACACTATGGTGGTTTTGGAAGCATAATATTGGAAAGAGCCCCATCCAGTGATATCTATTTTGAAAACAATGTGAGAGAGAGTGGGGGTGGGTCCTGTCCCTGAACAAGCTGAAAAGGTCTCAGAGGAAGAAGGAAAGTGAATTTGCAGCATTTAGTAATCTGAGGTACCTACCAGGACTGTCCTTGTTCAATGTACCAATGAACTGGGTGATAAGAGTTGAGGGAAGTTCTGAAGTAACCAAGGTTCGTGTAGTAGGGACTCATATAGATGGGTGACTTCCTCACAGAGACCTTGCAGAGGAGCTGCCACTTATGGTCTAGGTTCAATATTTGTTTCTGTGACAGGCGGTTTTGACATTGTTGTTGCTGATTGCATGCTTATCACAATCAACTGGGATGAGGTTTTGATTGTGGTAATTATAACATTACTAAGAAAATCTTATCACATGTACAAAATTATCATATTCCAAACATCTCAAATTTATGCAGTATGTTGTTAGTATGAGATAAGGTAAAATTCCAAGGAAACAGTAATACCACTAATGGAGAATTAATTGTGTATATTCATAGGGTATGCTAGAAAACATATTTGACATGAATGCTGACTCTTTGAATATGGGTAAATTGAATAGCTATAATAACTAATTGTGTAAAAGCTTAATTTCTGGCCTAATGGCATGAAAATCAATTGTAATCTTTTTAAATATATTTTTAGCTCATATATAACTAACAAAAGATAAAAGATAACTCAAAATAAAGCGACTTTTTCTCATGATCCAGTTAGATTTTAAAAAATTGCTTTGCAACAAGAAAATGTTCACTTTTAGCCTATAGGAGCTTAAAATCTTGGCAATGATAGCTTGGTGCCCCAAGTAATACCAACCTATGAGTTTTTCCCATTTGAGCAGGATCAAGAGAAGGTAAATCTTTAAGGTATATAGAATCCTAAATTCCTTAGAAATTTTGAGAACTTTTACAGGCAGTTTATTCATTGACTTTAAGTCACATTTTTTCCCCCATTGTCTAAGACAAGTCATATATTCAATATTTGTGTTAAAATAGGCTGTTTTGATACTTTTATATGTATTATGTCTATTACATAGACTACAAATAGGGTGATTATATATCATTAGGTCATAAATATTATTCTTAAAGCTTATAAATTTGCATATAGTATTTACAGCTTATAAAATTGCATGTAGTATAGTATAATTTAAAGTGTTTTAAAAAAATTTGTTTTTTTGACTAATGATGTATCCTGGCAGGGGTTGACAGGTTTAGGAAACAGTATGTAGACAGGGGTATTTTTCTATAGGTAAGTGAGTTAATTAAAAACATAAACAAATTAAATCTCTGTCCTTGGAGATAACAGAATATGAGATACCACTTTCCACCTATCAGACTGGTAGAGACTAAAACTCTTAATAACTAGTATTGGCAGGGATATAGTAGGCGAAAATTCACTTTTACATACTGTTGGTATAAACACAAGCAGACTGATATGGTACAACTTGTTAGAGAGGCTTCTGGCAATGGATGGATCACTTAGGAATGATTTGGCTGAAAGTAACAGAAAATTGGACTTAGGGTGGCTTACACAAATAAGGTTTATTTTCCCTTACATGTCAAGAAATAAGAAGTTAATTTCTTAGCCTGCTCCTCATACCTGTCGTCTCATGGTCCCAAAATGACTGTTGGTGATTCAGATACCTTTTCTGGAGCCAAAGCTGAGAAAAGGTGAAAGAGACAAGGGCTATGCCAGCACTGAGGAAAATAAAGGGATCTTCAGGTCTTCCTCCAGAAACTTTTGCTCATGTTTCAAGGGCCAAATAGAGTCCTAAGGCCCTTCCTAGATTCAGGGGAGATTTGGAAAACAAGTATTTGGCTTCCAACCATTTTAGTGAGTGATGGTAAAGGAGAAGTAGTTTGAGTATGGCTTTGCAATAGCGAGTTAACAGTGTCTGCCAAATAACAAAAGCAAGAAGTGTATTTCCTGTAATCCAGCAATTCCACATTCATGAATGTATCCTTCAGATATATTACCAAGGAAATAGTACAAGCTATGCAATGGAAATTTCTCTAGTGTTTCAGAAGTTCATAAAGCTCCAAATTTGAAGACAATAGATAATAACTACTTCAAGGCAAACCGCCCCTTCCCTACATACACACTCATCCACAGAGCTTGAAAACTTAAATTGGTCCTCTGACTCTTGCTGTAGATAAGTTTTCCTTTCCAACCAAGGTAAGAGGGTGTGACAAGATCTGCTTGTAGTGATCAGAATGACATTCAAATGAGAAGAGACTGAGATCACATTTCCCAGCAGGGATGCTTGCTGAGCTGCAGACATTTGTAGGCCCATCCTAATTCTTATAGAAAAAAAATTGGGGGAGCTAATAATTCAAGACTTGTGGTGTTTGGGCCCAAGGGTGGTGGTGAAAGGTGTCATGAATATAGAAATCATTGTGTCCTTTATGCCTGGAAAATTCTCAAATCTGGAAGTTGGCTAATGGTAGGGAAGGCTTACCATCCTTTCTCATTATTTTCAGTGTTGAAAGTGTTGAACTAGACCTGCATTATCCAATATGGTAGCCATATTGGATATACTTTTACCGAGCAGTGGGCGGCAAATGGCAGGGGCTGAAGAGGCAGGAGATGGGGTTGATGGAGTGCACAGCCACAGAGGTTAACCAGAGAGTGCAGCACCCTACCCTGATGTGCAAACTAGAGATGCCTGTTTAGGCCTTCCAGAAAATCCACATTTGAGTAACTGCCTTGCTGAGGATCCTGATGGTGGATTATAATAGCACTAATCATTTAGGAGATTGCTTCCCCTTTTCCCCAACTTCTCTTCTAGGTCTTAGGATTTCAGAAAAGAAAAAGAAATTTAAAAATAGATTAGTCAATTGGGAATGAAAAAGAAAATAAAAGAATAGCCGATCTCCCCCTTCTGCACTTATTAAGTCATGGCTTAGGTCTGGAACTGATTGTGATATCAATTTTCTATTTAAACTCCGTGAGATGTTTTAATGCCTGAAAACAGTAGTGAAATGGAATGATATGGGAAGCTAACGGATCTACCTGCGGTGTCCTCAAGGAGGGGAATGGGGGAAATATGAGAGGAGTGGTTATTAAACTTTAATATGAACCAGAAGCACTTGGAGGGCTTGTTAAAACACAAATTGCAGGTTTCGTTTCCAGAGTTTCTGATTCGGTAGGTCTGGGAGGATCTCTGGGACTTAAGAATTTGCATTTCCAAATTTCCAGGTGATATTGATATTAATGCTGGTAGTTGAGGGACCATACTTTTAGAACCGTTTTTAAAGTCAGCAGTGAAATAACAACAACCACAAAACCAAAACAGTCTTTCTTTTGCATCTCTTAAGTTCAGTTTGTTTAATAAGCTGTAGATAAAGATAGGGGTATAAGGAAATGTTTATTACAGCTTTATTTGTAGGTGCAAAAAAATATGGGACTGAATAAGTTATAGTATATTCCTAAAATGGCCATTTTATATATATATATATATATAGTCATTATAATTATAGAAATATGTATCTAATACATATTTTTCCAATTGTAAAAATGAAGTATTCCAGCAATATCCATTTTTTTGGTAAAAAAAAATAACATGCTTGCATGTGAATTATAATCATGTGGAAGAATACACAAGACTCTATTAACAGTGGTTGAGTCTTTGAGGTTAGATGGTAGAGAGCAGGTAGAGGGAATTTGACTTTGAAATATATATTCTTCTAGTACTTTTTGATCAAATGTTTGTATTGAAGAAAGAGTAGTAACTCTAAAGAATCAATGCCTTTACATATGGTAATCCATTCAAGCTTAGTGCTCTTTTTTTTAATCTGAAAAATAGGATGATCAAATACATAATCTCCTTTATAAAATTTTTTCCATGTTAATCTTTGCTCAGTAATCCCACTGTTGTGGGCTGAATTGTATCCCTCCCAAATTTATATGTTGAAATTTTAACTCTTAAAATATGACCGCATATGGAAGTGGGGCCTTTATAGAGGTAATTGAGGTAAAATAAGATCATATCATTGGTCCTATTACACCCTATACTGGTGTCCTTATAACTGTGAGGAAAAAAATTTCTACTGTTTAAGCTGCCTGGTCTGTGGTACTTTGTTATGTAGTCCCAGGCAGTTAATATACCTATAGTACTTAGTTTATTCCACTCCTAAAGCATTTGCTACATCATATTTTAATGGGTTTATATTTCTTGTTTTCCACTGGATTATAGCCCCTTTGTATTCTTGTTATGTTGTAAACCATATGATCCTCCTTAGTCTTTAACGTGCTAGAATTAAATAAAATACTCTTTAAAATAATTTAATTTGTTTATGATTAAGGAAACCCCAAAAATCTTGAAGTGAGTCATATTGGCATCATAAATAACTTCCAGGGTAATGTCACCACCTAGGGAAACTTTTTAACAAAATGCCAGAGAAATAAAAATCTACCATATTCTTTTTTGGAAAAAGTGACTTATTCTACAAATGCTGTTTAACCTTGGAGATGCTCATAGTAATTTCTAGATTTAGGTATAATCTCCCTAGAAAAAATTTTAGGGGGCAAATGGAATTTGTTATATATTGCTTTCAAAGCATACTGATGAGAAGTTAATCTGTTTTAGCCATCTTGGTTGGATTTTATGGGGATATCCTTGAATAAATGCAAAGGACTCAGCAGCAGATAATTATCAGAGTGGGATGGTTCATAGAACATCTGAGAAAACATGATGTCCTTGATGAAAGCATTATAGGATTTCTCAGCAAGACAGGGATTATGGTCGTAAAGTTGCTTTTTTGACAGTTTTAGATTTTCTTTAACTAACTAAATGCTTTCAGATCTCTTAGTAGGGGTGTTGTAAGTACATAGGTTTTTCTGTCAACCGTTTTCATGGCAGATGATCTAAAAACTTTCACTTTAAGGTAAAGCACTGTAGCTATATATTTATTGGCAAGCTTTTAATTTACTTTTTTAATCTGAGAGAAACAGCATTAGGTTCTTTAGGTTAATATTCCAATTCCAAACACATGACGTCAGTATACCTGAAGTGCTCTGCTGCTATGGTAACCCACAATGCTGAGCTGCGCAGGTGATATTTATCATGCTCTATTTCTCGCTTTGTGTACAGGAAGAAGCTCCGTGCAGCCTCCAAAGAGTATAGGTGGTGGGGCTGGGTCAGAGTGGGAGTGGAAGGACGGATTGTCTGACTTACAATTTCCTCAGTTTTCTCCCTCCAAATTGACACTGTCTGATGAGAAGCATTTTTCTTAATGCCATAAAGATGGATCTCAATTATCTGTGATAATTGAGTTCAGAGCCAGAAAAAATGAAATTCACTAGTAATCAAAAACACTAACGTAATTACAAGTGTCAGTTTCCCCTCCCAACAATATATAACGAATTTGCTGCAAAGAAACTAAGTGGAGTTCTTTTCTTGACTCACCATCGCTCCATCCCTTTTTTTGGTTTCTGTCACAAGCACCAAAGAAAATGAGGGATAATCCACAAGTTAGGTCATCAACTTCTGAATGGCCTAGATTGAGAACAAGTCAAATGAAGTTTCTGTACCAGAAAATGTGCGCACTGCACAGTATTTTATTTTAATGATATTATTTTCTGGTCATGAACTTGGTTCTTTGTATTAAGCATTTTGTGCTCATCAGTTGGCCCTGTGTATGTCCAAGTGAGGAGCTGACAGTGATTGGTACATAATATGACCCGGTAATCTGCAACTCTTGATGACCTAGCATTCAAAGCATCGCTCTTCCATTTTTATCTGGATGAAACATCCTTGGTGTTTTTACATTATCAAAGAACAAATAGAATTGTGGCTTCTTATTGCAGTTTTGTTGCTGATTTTATGTGTCATGTCTCTTATGGTTGCTACAGTGACAGTCTAGCTTCTGTGTGAGTTGGGGGCCTAACACTGAGTAATTGCCTCCTGCATCTTTCTGATTTTACATTTAATGCTAGATATAACAAGTGAGTAATAAGCTCAGTGTCATACACAGACTGGCTGAGAACAATTCTTATTTTACTCTTTTTCCAAGTCTTCTAAAAACTGTTAGAGATTTATTATCATTCCCAAAGGTGTCATTTTTATAATTGCAAAATAAAAGCTCACAAATAAACTGTATAGTTCTTAGAGAAATCTTGATAATCTGTTTTTACCAGAGCATCTCTGGAGAGTTAAATTACTACTTTAGAACTGATTTGTCCTTAGGAAGTAGACATTTATTTTTAAAACTTCTTCCCCTTGTAACCCTGATCTGTGCTCTGAAAGGAGTGCTACATGGGTTCAAAATGTTACCATGTTTCCATGATGCACCAGTATATAAAAACAAAACAAAATTTGATTGGCTCAGGTTTTCCAGGTGCTCCTTCTTTTCACAAATATTTATTGATTGACTGGTGTGTGTGAAAATTAATCGTACATAAACCCTATCCACAAAGAAATTAGATATGAGGGTCATAGACCATGAACATAAATAACTAACATAAATTATCATATAGGAAGTGGAAATAAAAACAAAACCCCAAACAGAAGAGAGTATAGACAAAATGCTATAGAAATTTAGAGGAATAAACAATTATGAGAGATTAGAGGGGATTTTTATGCAGGAGATTAGTTTATTAATTAGTTAATCAAACATTTATGAAGTGTCTACTGTATGCCAAGGAAGACAGATACAGTTCTTTAATTTGATGGGAGCTAGCAGTTGAGTTAGACTTTGAAAATCAAGTCAGACCTAGAAGCATAAAGATAGAAGACAATACAGTTAGTTACTTGTCTTACAGTTCACTTTTTAAAAATCTATCTATCATCTACCTATCTGTGTACCTACCGTTTTTTAGAGTTGAACTGCCTGGATTAAGAACTTCAATTTGATTTTGTGAATATTTTTTTTAAAAATACTGGCTCAAAATGACAAGTGGACGAGGCTTTCTGGTCTCTCCTTACATGCGTGGGTGTGTGATCCATCTTTGCTTGAGTCTTGACAATATTAGGAAAGCTTTCTGACTCCAAGCATTTGTTGCTTAATTTATAACTCCTGGGGGAATGCTTCAACTGTAGAGTTCTCCTCTGTCCTGCATATGTGGAAAGGTCATACGTTGTGGAGACTGGGACTACCCGCTTGCTACCTTGTCTTTCTTGACATTAACTGACACCAGTATTTTAGTAGGGAAAGATAAATTTCTGTCACCCAAATCTTAATCTAAAATGTATGCTGCTATGAAAAAATATATGAGTGAGGGCTTTATGGAGTTGAATCAATGTTATTAGTATTTGTTTTAGTCACATTTGGCGAAATTGACTTTGGTCTAGAGGTGACAAACTTAAAATATTAGTTCTCTGGGGAAAATGAAGTTCTAAATGAGCAGGTTATAAGCAAACTTTTGGAAAATACTTATATTCACAAATGGTGGGTTGCATGTGTTTGTCAAGAAAATATTCAGTTTTGATCAACTTACTTGTATGGTGTTTTGCTCAGAATAAAGAATGTACCTTGAACACTGCTGGGGTATCTAAATATAAACTATGAGCATCTATTTTCAGCCCTGCCAGAAACTTGTATTCAGTAGGTAAGGAAGACAATGACATTTATTTATTGTGATAGTTGTTTTAGCAGCCTCAAGGTTGATGTAGCACTGGTGTTTTTTGTTTTTTTTTTTTTTTCCTCTGTGTATGACTCAATGTATTTCTTTCTTGAGGCTCACACAGAACTATAAAGGATGAATAATACATGTAGGAGATGTTTATAATTTCTTCCTTTAGGGAAATTACTTTCATCAATTATTAAAAGCTGATAATCAATGTTGATTATCTGGGAATGGGCTAAAAAAATTAGAACCTTGGTAGATACATACTCAATTTATGTATTGAGGGAGATTAGTACAAATTAAAGAGGAAGTTAAAGGATTTAAAAAGGGCTTTGAGGCTTATCTATAATTTTAGTAAGCCTTTGATGTTTGAGATAGGGATGCTGTCAGAGCAGGCTGTGGGACAGATCTGAATAGTTTGAGCTAGACTGTTCATAAGTAGCAAGTTGAGCTAGGGTAGCCAGAGTTGTTAGCAAGACCAGAAAGGATACATAATCAGTAGCATCATGAACCATGTAGGGATGTGGCCATGCCCATGTTTGTAGTGGATCAAGAAGATTAAGACTAATATTGAGGGGCAAATGGCCCAAAGAGAAAGGATTTAGCCTTGAGAGTGCTTGTGGAACAAACAAGAAAGATAGGAGATTGAGGGAAATTGCAACCAATATAAAGTTTTGTTACATATGAGTGTTGAGTCAGGAAAACAAGGCAATATTGCAAGAGCAACACAAAATCAGCCAGAATCATAGCAGTGGTAAGAGCTAGTGTGGAGGAAAAATTACTAGTAAGGACTGGTCCCTTAAAGATAAATATATATGTAAGGGTAGTAAACACAATGTAGGATATATGGTAAGCATTCAGCAAATAATATTTGAAGTTGAATCTGAAATTCAGAAGGATTTCAGCCATCTGTAGCAGCCAACTTGCAAGGACTACTGTCATATTAAATAAAAGGACAATGAGAAAATATGTGATACTATTGAGGGATCTGGAAAGACACCTCATTTCTAGTCACAACCACCTAGATCTAGATGACTTAGAAAATCTTGAGACTGGTTTGATATTAAACTGCGTTTGGAGGATCCATAAAATAAATTAAGTTTATTTGTGACAAATTGTTATGTAATGTTGCATAGGAAAACATTTCCCCCATATCTCTTTTTTTTTTTCCTCCCCAAACTTATTCCTTTTACAGTTTCCAGTCTCCTTTAAAGAACTCTATGTAAATATTGGAAATCAGATCATCCTAAAATAGATACACCGAATCATTCATTCATTCATTCATTCACTCAGCAATAATTTATTGTGTCTTTTAGATGTCAGACATTATAAAACTTGTTGTCAGAGAGGGAGACTAAAACTTAGAAAAGGATAGCAGTACACTCTAAGAGCTCTGGAAGGATCAGTGAAGCAACCAATCCTCCCTGGAGGAGACGCTTCACATATAAATTGTGATTTGCAGGGTAAAGATGATGGGGAAGGGGCTTCTAGGGCAGGAAGATTAGATTACAAAAGACATGGAGATATAAAAGGGCCTGATGTGTTTGAGGAAAAGATGAGAAAAAAATGGGGTGACTGGAGCACAGCATTCACAAAGATAGATTCATTGGCATTGATTGGAAAGCCTCTGAGATACTAAGCTAAGAAGTCTGGGTCTCATTCTTTTCCATCTGTCAAACCAACAGTAGTTTTGAACTACAGAAGTGACTTGATCTGAATTATGTTCTAGCCTGTTAACTCCAGCAGCAGTTGGAAAATAGATTGGTGGGAGGAAAGACTAGGTTTAGATGGGAGAAAACAGAGACAGTTACTGCAGTTTTCCAAGGAACAGATAAATGCTTTAATATGAGGGAACTGAGGATAGAAGAGAAACCAGATTCAAAAATACTTTTTAAATAAAATTGGTGGGATTTGTGTCTGGTTGGGTAAGGAAGGTGAAGAATAAGTAATTGAGAATGGCTTGGAAGTATTTACTCGGAAACTAATTCAATGTGATGTAAATGAAGATTAAGAATAGAATAGGCTGTTCAAGGTGGGTGGCAGAGGACATTCTGGATTAGCCATGCTAGACCATTGCTTAGACAGAAAAGCATTTTTATCCAACTGGCTTCCAAACAGGAACTAACGCTGGCAGGGTTTTGCTTGGTAAGCCAGATTTAAACGTAAAATAGAAATCACACATAAGAGATATGTTCAACTACTTATGCTTTGGCACGAGTGGCAAGCAACTTTCTTATGCAGTGGTATGAGCAATGGCAGCATCTCTTGTTTCCATATTTTTTCTTTAATGTTTTCCCATGCATGGCAAGTTTTCCATATGCTCTGCTGGGTAGATTCTTGTTGCCATATGGCAGCATGTAATATGAGAAAAAAATCATAAAGAAGATGTGTCTAATTGTCTGAAGGGATTGCTCCTGGAAAATCATAATTTCATGCTGGGTTGCAGAGCTATTCATAGTAGATAAAATGTCTAGGTTAAGAAGTTGGCCAGTGCAGGAGCCATTAAAGTACTGATGCTAAAGATCTAGTAAGTTTCCTATATTTCTTACAAAAACAGACAAATTTAACCCAAAATCAAAGGAAAATTGGTCACAGCTTGATACTTTAAGAGGGAGTAATTTTACTCTTGCCATAGGGAAAAGGTAGAAAAAGAGGTAAAGTGGCAGCTTTTGCTGATTTATGCCTTGTAGAATTGAGCATCTGTCCTTTCTCAGATCAACTCAGCCAACATTTTTTAAATGAATATCTAGGTATTTGAAATATTACAAGATGAATGGCCTTAGGACACTGTAAGTAGCATGGTGATTATGATATCAGACACATCTTTTTTGTCTGAAGCCTGGTTTAGTGGCTGTGTATTCTCAGATGGATCAGTTCACCTTTTTGAGCTGCAGTAGCCCTATCTCTAAAATGGAGATACAGTGTCTACCTTGCAGAGCTATCAAGAACATTAGAAATAATATACACAGATGCCTATGGCACTGCTTGTCACAGTAAATGGAAGTCATTTTACTTCTGTACCTACACCAAGACTGGCAATGAACTTTACTGATAGACGACTTCCAACTATATTTGGATTTTATTGTTTTATTTTGTATGTACTGAGCAAATACATTTAATGTAAATTTAGAAAGTTCCGGGGTGCGACTTTCACTAAACTTCAGGTCTACGCGATGTTTTACTGACTGGTGCTTATGATAAAACTAAGTAGTTTAAAACATGACATTCTTTGATCATTCAAAATAGGTTTCTTATCCTTCAAAATGATATGATTAGAAAGGTTATATGGTGGTAAGTTGTTTTATTAAACTTAGAATCGATGAAAGCCTACAGGGAGATACTGACCTACTTTTAAAAATGAATGTGCGGGTTCTAAATAAAATTAATTCACCAAAATTGACGATAGATGTTTAGCTATTTAACATTTCTGGTGTCACTGGCAGGGAACATGGATGTTTCACTTATTATTAATACTTTTGAAACACAGATTGGCATTACTAAGTTTTGTTTTGTTTTCACTGGGATAATGCTGGTAACAAGCAACCATAAAGGTCTCAATAGCATCCAACAATAAACATTTGTTTTTCTCACTCATGAGTCTTCAGGTCAACTGCTATTTGGTTGATCTTGGTGGGGCTCCTCTGTGCTTGAGCTCGTATAGACTGAGTTTCTGGTTTGGTTTGGATTCAGGTCTACTCCACATCCTCTATCTACTCCTTGGGTCAGGCTGAAGGGGAAATGGCTACATGGGGCACATTTTTCTGATAGAGACTGAAAATCCCAGAGGCTAAGCCAAATTAAACAGTCACCTTTATAGCCTTTCATAGCATGTGGCATGAACATTTCCACTTATAGTCTACCTGCCAAGACAGGTCAAACACCCAAGCCAAATGTTCGTGGAGGTCGGGACATGTGTACTATGTCTAAGGGAGGTAGTGTAAAAATCATGTGCCAAAGGGTATGGCTGTAACTCTGTTAGAAGACAGTAATGAAGAATTGGGAACAATGACCCAGTATACCAGATATTATACTAATTGAATAAAAATAATGTTGACTCAAATGCACATGAATCAAATGAGTTTTATGTTATTCTCTTTAGAGAAGGCTAACATGGATATATTTAATAATTTCTGCCCTTTTGTATAATGAGTATATTGTTCTTATTTCATATAATCGATCTTTCCTGAAGACTTTCTTCCAGGACTGCTTCCTGGAGTATAGCTAGTGCCATTTGTGTTCTAGGTTGCTATGTGAATGGAGCCCCTGGAGACTGTGCCACCTAATTGCCCTGACTCATGCTGTTAGATAGTGTATAAAGAACGGAGGGAAGACACGCCTAGAATCCTGGCCACACTGCACTAATGTTAGAATCCAGGGCTCACAGTACTAGGTCACCTGATAGTAACATAGATGGGAAAGCAGATTGGTTACTGTGCAATAGGTGTAATCCACTGTATTATGATTAAGAACAACATTGATGTCTACCTACTAGATGCTTTTTAAAAATATTGACCTGCACTAGACGTTCCCATCAAGGACTGGTTTGCCAGACTCCTTTAACAGGCTAAGCAGACATTAAGCAAAATAATTACATGAATTAATATTTAATTTATTATGATGTGTATAGCAAGAAAATAATTGTGAGAAGAGAATGTGAATAATAGATTCTCACCTACCCTGAAAAACTTATTCAGGTGGAAGAAAACAGAAGCAACCCCCGTGGGTCAGAAAGGAACTTGGAGCTGAGATGCAAGTAAAGTGATAGGAGTGGCAAGGAGTGCTTTGGTCTCCTTGTGGTGAAACATGCTTTCGTTTGAAAAGCAGCACGTGTGGTTGCTGGCTGGTGGTCATTGCATGTTTCAGTGTACGGCTAGGATATAAGACAGTCTGTAAATGTTACCTGTTCTCTACAGAGAAAAGAATTAGGTGACTGGGACACAAAACAGGAGGGAAAATTATTATTTTTTAAATTAATAGACATATTTTTAGAGCAGTTTTAGGTTTACAGAAAATTGAGCCAAATGTATACAGAACTCCCATGTGGTATTCCAGCCCCCCAACCAGTTTCCCTTATTAACAACTTGCATTAGTGTTATGCATGTTAATATAATATTATATTTATGATAATATAAATGATATGGTAATATAATATATTTTAATGATAATATTATGATATTTATTAATAATTGCATATTGTATTATATGATTTATAAACAATTGATGAGCCAATATCAATACATTATTATTAACTAAAGTCCATAGTTTACTTTAGAGTTTACTCTTTGTGGTGTACATTCTATGGTTTTGACAAATGTATTATGACATGTATGTTCCATTACAGTATCATACAGAGTAGTTTCACTTTCCTAAATATCCCCTGTACTCCATCTATTCATCCCCCCTTCCTCCCCTTGCATGGGATGTTACTTGTTACAGTATATCTTTTTGGCCCATTTGAAACTTTGTAGCCTAGGTATAAGTAACCTAATTAAAAATAATAACGAACGATTTTAATTCCTAAGACTTGTAACAATAATGGGATGGAAATTGCACAAATCATTACCAATAATTATACCACAGATCAAGACTGATGTTGGGAAAAGCAAGGAATCAGAGCATGATATCAGGTAACAGCACAAGTAGGCCATTGGTAAGACTTAGAAACAGAAGGTGAGAAGTCAGAATGCACAGTCACAGCATGAATTTTCAACAGGGCAGATGCTGGAGAGTTAAAAATCTGGGCCCAGAGTGCACAAGCATGAACCTTTCACACAATGATGAAGGTTGTTGCACCCATAAGTGTTGGATCCAGGATCCAGTAGGATCCGTGATTCTTGGATCAAGGAAGACTGGGTTGCACCCACACTTTCATGGCCTGTGCAAGTGTGTTAGAATTGCGGTAGTAGCTGTGGGAACACGGAGGAAGACACAGAGCGGAATTAAAAAAAAAAGGGGGTCTCAGAAACAGAACGTAATGAAGCATTGGATTTCATTGAGGTTACAAATATCCAATGAAGTAAGAGTTGTTGAGGTTTGAAGCATTGTCATTGGGAAACAATGAAAAAACTTTCAGCTATTATAATATTTTGCCTGTTTTTACTTGATAATATGAATAAGTAATTTGTGTATTTTTTAAATTATTGATTGGATTTTATTGTTTAGAGACATATCAAAAATCAACCAAACCAATTCTCAAGCCTTTTATTTATCCAGCTTCTGTATTTCTTTTGGTTATTTCTAGAGCAAATTTATGCTTTCATTTCTTTCAGAATGCATGAAAAAAAAGGTTAAGTTGATATTGAAGATATGATATGTTATAAACTACTGAAGAACAACTTCATGAAATGCAGAAGAACTTAATTTAATCGTTTTAGGTTAAGAGAACAGGGGAAATAACAGACTTGTGTGCTAACTATGATTCTGCTCACTATATTTGGCTTAGTAGAACATATGTGAGTCAGACCAGCCAGAGAATGCATGTATATTGGAATTCCTCCATCTGTCATCCACTTTTGTTGAACAAGTAACAGGTTGTTGTGTAAAATGCTGTACTCTTACACATCTGACCTCTTGCCAAAACCTATTTATTTTACTTCACATCGTATCAAAAATCTAGCTTTTCCTCTGCATTTCCATAGCTACATTCTTTAGCTACAGTAATTTCTGGCATAAAGTCTCCAATCACTGGGTGACCTTTAAAAATGCAAATTTTATTCTGTCTCCTGCCTGCTTAAAACTCTTTACTAACTTCTCATTGCTCTTAGAATAAAGTGAAGAATCCTTTTCATGGCCTCAGTGCCCTGTCTCTGTGGTCCCTGCCCACCTCATGAGATTTATCTGTCACTTTCTCCCAGTTAGCAGCTCAGTCTGCTCAGGCTCCAGCACACACTGACTCTCACCTCCACTAGGGAACTCTCCTTACTGCCTCCTACCACTCCTTTGCTTGGTTATAAGCAACAAAACTCAACTCTGACTAATTTAAGGAGAAAAAAAATATTAAAACTGTTAGGAGGCTTACAGAATTATTGGGGCAGGGGAGGGGGATCCTAGAGAATAAATCTTATGGCCATGAAGCCAGGAATCACATGCCAAATCACTGCAGAATCAGGGCAGTGCAGACATGATGGTCTTCAATGCCAAGCCCCATATGTAGCTATTCACCCTGCCAAGTCTGTTGCCCAAGCAACTCATTATTGCTACATCAGCTGATACCTACAGAAAATATCCTTTCCTTTGTCCATTCTTTTTGTATCACTCATTTTCAGTTCAGTCTTTCATACTTATGTCTTGAGGGCAGAACCTGTGCAAATGTGGCCATACTCTAACTTCAGGGGATGCTGGGGAAATGAGTATCTGGAATTTTTTACTTCTTTTCTCTAGGATGGGCTCTGCCCCTACAAAACTCATTAAATGGTAAATTTATTAAATAAAGAAAATGGATTTAGATGTTGTCTGGCCAAATAACACTTGTGGTTAATCCTTATTCAGCACTTAGCTGAAATAGAACTGTCTCAAGGATCTCTGTGGAGCACCCCTTCCTCCCAGTCCAGGTCAGGTCTGTTAGTATTATATTTTCACAATATTCTTTACTTATCTTCCACAGTATTAGCACTGTTCTTATGGAATGATTAACTATGTATTTCTTTGCTTAATTCTTGACTCTCTTTGCTAGAATATAGGATCTGTGAAGACAGTTACTGTATCTCAGCAAAACCTTTGTATCTATAGATTAGTAGATAGTGGGCACCTAATAAATGTTTTCAATGAATAAGTAATGCATTGAATGATACACCCTGCTTCAGAATGTTTTCCCAACAAAACATTGTCTACAATTTGAGGGATTTCATACTTGATGATAACTTACAAGATACCCATTTCTCTTAGTGAAAACCTAGAGATGGGAAGTGTAGGGTTAGGAAAAACAAGTTTCCTCTGCGCTCTTAGGTTTAGTGCATGGGTCCTGCAAATTAAAATGACAAAAGAAGTTAACAGGGGAAAGGTTTATGAAACAGGTACATGGGACCTTGCAAAAAAGAAGTGAAAATCCAAAGAATTTATTGCCTTGGCTTGATTGCTTATATACCATTTTATACCATTTATATGTCATTCATATGCCATTTTAACAAAGGGTGATAAATTGTGGGAATGTGACAGGATAAAGGAAAAGAGGTTTGGACTTCTAGAAACAAGAAATTATATGAAGATAAACATATGAGAAAACTAATGGAAGAAAGGAGTTGCTTAGTAAGGTTTGTTATGCAGATTCAAGTTGGTGCCATCTCCAGGGGGTAAGAGTTGAGTCGTTTTCAGTGTTTAAAAGTCATTTTTGGGGCACCTGGATGGCTCTGTCATTAAGCGTTTACCTTCAGCTCAGGTCATGATCCCAGGGTTCTGGGATGGAGCCTGAGCCTGGAATTGGGCTCCCTGCTCAGCAGCGAGCCTGCTTCTTCCTCTCGAGCCTGCTTCTCCCTCTCCAGCTCCCCTGTGCTTGTGTTCCCACTTTTGCTGTCTTTCTCTGCCAAATAAATAAATAAATTCTTAAAATAAAATAAAAGTCATTCTTCTCTTTTTGGTATAGAGGATGGGAGGGACAACACCTTCAAAGTTTGAAATATATATCCTGCGTTTAGACAGAAAGGGAGAGGACAGAGAGTTCCTCTGTGTTTGCTCTTTCTTAATTGCTTTCAGCTCAAAATAATCCTTATGCCAAAGTGGTATATTTTGAGGTAGCATATTCTGATCTCCTTCAGGGGAAAACCTTACATGTATTAAACAAATCTATACCAACAATTTAGATTAAGAAGATTCCAATTGAGCATGCACATAAAATAACTTAATACTTCGCCTTAATTTTTTTACTTGTACTTTTATTATTTTAAAGTTTTCAAGTTTGGACACATGTGTACAGTTTTCTCAACCCACATGTTTAAGCTATGTTATCCAAATCTCATACCTCTCCTTTAATTTCCCGCATTATCTTTTCTGCCCATCTTTTTCCTAGTTGTCCCTTTTTTTAGGATTTTGAAGGACTTTGTACTACTTTATGGTTGATAACTAGCACTCTTCTGTATAGATGAAGTCTTGCAATTTTTTATAGAGACTGCATGGGACCACATTTTCATGTAGATGAAAGTTATGAAGATCATTAATCATGTTTCTTAAAAGCAGTGTCATAATGGGGGGTTCACTCTGACAGATGTCTAAACAATGTAAAAAACAGGTAAACCCATTAATATATGGCAGCTATAAACTTTTGTAATTATGTAAGTAGGGGAATTATGTTCCAAGCCCCATAAAATAATTGTAATTCAATAAGGGGCTCCAATTGTATAGTAAAAGAAGTAAAGAGGCTCACCATTAAAATTTGCTAGATTTAAAACCAATGTACTAGCCATTAAATTGACAGTTTTACAAGTATGAACAGGGGAATGAATCTAGTTTTCTTGTTCATTCTTGTTTTAATTGATCTTACCTCTTTTCCATACCTCTTCTCTCTCAACTTTAGGTATCATTCTTGAAAAGGGCTCAATTAGTATTTATTGATTCACTCTGTGAAAGCTTCTGGAATATCATGTTGAGCAAAACATACCCTTCACTATCCCTCATGGAGCTTACAGTCTATGAGAACTCAGGAATTTTATTGAATGATTGGCAGGTATTTATTAAAGAGTTGTACAGGCATACAATTAGAGTTGACCCTTGTATGATACGGGGGTTGGGGTGCCTACCTTCTGTGTAGTTGAAAATCCACATATAATTTTTGACTCCCCAAAAATTGAACTACAAAAAGTCTACTGTTGACAAGAAGCCTTACCAATAATATAAACAGTTGATTAACACACATTTTTATGTTATATATATTATATACTGCATTCTTACAATACAATGAGCTAGGGAAAAGAAAATGTAATTAAGAAAGTCATAAGGAAGAGAAAATACATATATAGTACTATACTATCTTTTTAAAGAAAAGTTGAATCCACATATAAAAATTGAATCCCTGTGTCCTTCAAACCTGTGTTGTTTAAGGGTTGATTGCACCATAATATAATGACGGTCTGCTGGGAAAGACAAATATGGGGATGATGAAAGCATTTAGCAGGGGCTGGTTATCTAATATAAAAGAATCAGGAAAATCTCCCCTGAATGGTGCATACAAGTATTGGGTGAGACATGGGGAACAGTGAATGTGACAAGACAGAGGCATCGGCACTTGAAGATATTGGAAAGTAACCTGTGGACTGAATAAATAGAGGCCTGGTGTGTGTGTGTGTGTGTGTTTGTGCGTGTGTGCACGTGGACGAAGATTCTCTTCTTGCGCAGACTCTAGTCAGGCTACTCTGAACTCTCTTTTCAACTAGGCCCTGACGTTGGGCTTCTAAGTTCATCTTTGCATTGTCCACATTCAGCAAGAATCTTGCTACCTCACTTAAGCCAGGATCTTATGCCCTCAGTATCTGATCATTCTTGATATATGATCGTTTTCCTCTCCTCCACCATCCCCCAGGTGATGTCTGATGACCTTTCAGCAAGAGTCCTATTAGGTTGGCTTCCCTATAATTGCCCCGATGTGTCCTCCTAGCAATTTTCCATCCTCAGACTCCCCACCCAAGCTCTTTGGCTATAAATACTCCCTTTCCTTGTTCTGTTCAAAGTTGAGCCCATTACCTCTCTGCTGCAGCAGAACCCCATTGCAGTGACCCATCTATCAATCATGATAGTCCCCATGAATGAAGTCTGATTTTCTTTTTTTTTTTAAAGATTTTTAAAATTTATTTATGTGACAGAGAGACAGCCAGCGAGAGAGGGAACACAGCAGGGGGAGTGGGAGACGAAGAAGCAGGCTCCCAGCGGAGGAGCCAGATGTGGGACTTGATCCCGGAACGCCGGGATCACGCCCTAAGCCGAAGGCAGATGCTTAATGACTGCGCTACCCAGGCGCTCCTGAAGTCTGATTTTCTATCTTTAACAAGTATCATGAATAATTTTCTTGTACAGTTTATGTATTTCCTTTTGTGCTGTTTCCCCCAGCTGTCTACTTTATGTGTGGCTCATCACCAATAGCTTAGAACCATGAGGTAGAAATTTTCAAATATGTGGGTAAAGTTGGCCTTGAGTAGAGGATAGGCATGTATGCATAAACCAAGATGACTGAGAGAAAAAGGGAAAAAAATGAATAGCTAACTGTACTGCAGAGCTGTACACCAGAGAGTAATAGTATCTTCTATTTGCCTGCTCATTATTTATGTTTCTTTTAACCAGAGGAAGGGTGCAGCTTTTGAGGAAACTCAGCTCCTGGATCCATTAATCCCACGTCTGCCTCTGTTCATCTCTCATACCATGCTCTCTGCCTGAGATGCCCTCTGGCCCAATTATCAAGCTTTTGCTTTCATATCAAATAGCATTTGAAATATTTTGAATTTTGTGTGTTTTTGTTTTCTGCTTTTTTTGGTTGTTGTTTTTGTTTTTTTTACTTCAATGCTCATGATTTTCCAGCTATACTCAGAGGTTGACTCTCCGGATTATTGCCTTTGTGCTATATGCTCTAAACTGCCTGGTTCCTTTATATAAATATATATAACCACTTATATTTCTATTTAAATTGTTTGGGGTCCACAATCCCTTTGTTATGCATACCGTAAGCTCTTAGAGTTAAACTACTATAAGGATTTAATTTGCTTCTTGTGGCTTTGCTTGCCTCAGGCTGCTGCCAAATGTATCCAGGAACATTAGCAATTTGCAGCAGTTCCAAAGCACCATCATTTATAAGACAAAAACCAAACTGCACTATGATTACACAGAAATTAGAGCAATCAATAGACGTAGTACTTCCCTCCACAATACATATGACCCAGTAGATTATAAAATAGCTTGTTAGTACACAACTGTATACTTCTATTATTCTTTATTTTTTGTTCACATATGTATGAGCTATGACAAGGTATAATGAAAAGAGAACTGAGTAATGAATTTAGTCCTGGTTCTATATAAGGCAGCCTTATGACCTTGATCAAGACACCTGCCTCATTTAAATATCAGCTTCTCCATGTGTAAAAGGGGTATGATCATACCTGCCCTGACAGGGTTATTAAGCAGATGTGAAAATTCTTTGGAAATGCAAATTTTAAGGTGTGATAATGGTTATTGAGCCCAATAAAATAGCCACAGACATGCATAGTAAAGTATGTTTAAATTAGTATTGATGTTGCATACATTTCCTGCAACTGGATGAAATCATCTGTACAAGAGGGAAAACTGAAGCTGGATATGTAGTTTTCTCCTTGGCAGACGTTGCTATGTGATACACATTGTCTCACTGGGAAAGCCTCAGAAAATTGTACGTTCATTTTAGCTTTAGCTGTATGACTATGTGAGATACTGGGGAAAAGATTAGCTTTCTGTAAGAAATAAGCTAAACAATGCATTGAACCCATTAATGTACTGAATCTATCAGACCTAATTTCTGGAATGGTTGATTTGTAGTTGCTAAAATTTACATGATAGTGCAATGAAAATAAAAAGTAGACAAGTAAATTTGTTGTTTGCAGAAATTAGCAGTGATTTCATCAAGTTGCATTCAAGATCTTCATCTAGAAGTTTTGTTTACCAACAAAAAAATAAAAGAGATTAAAAAAATATTTTACAACATTCGAAAAATAACAACTGATTATCAAAGATGAGAAGGCTGGTTCTTGGCAGATTCCAACAGGAATTTTACAAGATCTACTGGATATGTATGAAAGAATTAATTAATCCTCTCACCACTTCAGCGGTGAACCCAAAGTAATAAAATATATAATCCCCATTTTCTGCATAAGGATACTAAGGTAGAAAGGTTATTACATGCTGTAGGCCATTCTGAGAATCAATGTCTGAGCAGGGAAAAAATAATAACTCTGGCATTCTGGCTCCTGAGAATGAAATAAAGTCATTTGGACTTAGTTTTCTACTTAGGGCATGTAGCAGTCTATCTTAGATTTACTTCACTGCACATGTTTTTTTGTAGTCCTCTCTGCTCAACCCATTTAATTTCCTCCCCAATAGTATTTAACATAGGAAAGCAAACCTCCTCTATCTGTGGCATCATGCACAGTTTGCGTCATATATATTATTGAGTTGAGTTACTAATCATATAATAGAAGAGGCATCTATTTTAATGAAATCAAAAAGAGGGAAATGTTCAGTTTGCTATTTCTCTTTACTTGGTAAGGTACCGGAAGACTGACTTCCTGAAAGGAAGCTGATGACTATTTCTGTTTTGCTTGTTAAATACTATTCTCCTCACACAGGCTGCTTTGATTTGGTTTTAGGTGAGGAAGCCTGTGTTTTGGTGCAGTGAGGAGGTGGAAGTCATGCTGCATCTGTTAGATTAGCACCTGGTGTGCCTGGTCCCAGAGTTGGCTCTATTCCCAAAAGGCAGTTGGGGAGTTCATCACACAGCTGCTCTTCACGGATAACAATAGAGGCCGTTCCACTCATTTTATGCCATCTCGCTCAGCGTTTTCAGGAATATTACATCTTTATATGATGTTGTATATATCTATCAGAAAATAAGCTTCAGTGAATTGTGAAAATACATCTGTTACATTTTTATATGATACTTGGTTCTTAATTGAACATAGTTAACAGTATGTTTCTCCTACCTGAGTTTTATGTATCTACATAAAAACATGTTATGTATATAGATATAAATATATATATTCCAAACACTTAATTTTATTAATTAACCAATGATACGTAACATTAGGCAAGTATTTCCTATTAGTTTCTCTAAAAACATATGTTATCAGACAGCAGAGTTTATTTTAACAGGATTTGACATACCAGCTAGTCGTAACCAGATTTATATTATTATAAGCAAGACAAAAAAAGAAAATAAAGAAAGCAACACAAATAAGTGAAAGCTGGAAAGGAAGGCTTACTCTCAGATCAAATGAGGTGAGGAGAAAAATTTTTTATTATGTTTCAGTCCGTTAGGAAAACAATCTCTCTATTAGCCCATGGTGAGCTGAATCTGGACCGTCAAAAATAGCTGTGGAGAGAAACAGATTGATTCATACAGGAAGGATATAAGGGAATTTTCATGACCACACCAAGCAGTTCATTTAGGTCTCAAGAGATGGCAGTTTCATATTTGAGAAAAAATGTGGAAAGAATAAGGAAGAGCAAGAAAAAGAAACCAAACTATTAAAAAAAAAAAAAAAACCCTGAAAATGAAAGCAAAAAAGAAAACAGTGCAAATGGATTTAGACTCAAAAGAGAAAATGGAGTATGAACAGGAGATACCTTTGGGTATTTCCAGGTCTTTTAGGGAGAAATATTGTCTAAAGCTGTTGTGACCCAGGAGCCCAAACAATACATATAGCTCTAAACTTCAGTAGGTGATTTTGATCATGTGAAAGAGTTAAATTCAGCGGTGGGGATCTGAGCATGTCTTAAGAAGAATCATTAAAAAGAGCTTTGTTCCTTCAAATATTTGGTTGATTATCTGTTCTTTTAGCTTCTTGATTAATGGTGCAGTGACAAAGAGGCCATGGTGTCACAGTTTGTCCACAAGCAGACTAGGCATCTTGTAGCATGTGATCTTTTAAAACATTTAACAGTATTTTATTATGTTTATTATACAAATGATGTTTAATGTAGAAAAATTAGAAAAAGCAAAGAAACAAAGAGAAAAATTTGTCAACTCTCCATTGTGAGGTATGTAATGTTAATATTTTATATACTTTCAAAATTTCATCTTTCACATACATATATGTATTCACACATACACACAAGGAACCATATTTTATATGATTAAATAACAGTTATTTTCCATTTTCTTAAATGTCTTTCTGTTTTGTTTTTTCAGAGATAGTGAGAGAGAGCACAAGTGGTGGGGGGAGGGGCAAAGAGAGAGGGAGAGAGAGAACCTTAAGCAGGCTCCATGCTCAGCCCAGAGCTGGGTGTGGGACTCTATCTCATGACCCTAGATGCCAAAATCAAGAGTAGGATGCTTAACTGACTGAGCCACCCAGGTACCCCTGAACATATTTCTGTTTTAAATACTCCTCTTAGGTAATTATTTAACCTCTCTCCAGATTGAGTTTGTCAAACTCATTTATTTTTCATGCAACATTTACTGAGTACCTATGATGTTCCAGGTATTAAATAACATAGATTAAGTCTCTACTTTCACAAAGTTTTCACTGTAGACAAATAAGTGAAAAGCATCTGTTAGATAGTTAATATCTTTAGTTCTATTATAAACTGTGGTATAGTTAATATTATAATACTTATAATTCAAAGAGTTATAATTGCTAAGAAGAAAGTAAAAGGAGTTAATGTGATAGAGCATCACTAGCGTGAGAGGGCAGTTGTACTGGTATTTATCTACCAGTATCTTTCTGCCAGTTGTACTGCTATATGTACAGGGCTATTGTGGGAATTATGTATGTAAAGTGCATGGCAGATGGTGCCTGGTATACGGTAAATACTTGACAAATATAAAAAATGACAATAATGGTATTATGAGTGAGCGTAATCCATTATGGTAGTGCCTACCATCAAAAGATAAACCGAGGCATATTTAAATTTTAAGTTTATTTGAGCGAAAATTGATTCCAGTTGGACAGTGCCAACCCACAAGTGGTTAGGAGCTCTCCATGGTGAGGAGCTGGGGGGAGGCCTTTCATAGAGAAGAGGTGGAAGCAACGCCAGGAAATAATTTGGCTATAGTTTAAGCAATTATATCGTGGAAAGCCTAGTTTGCTGTTGTGATTTGTTGTCCTTTGGTTTCAATTTCTTAACCTTGAGGGATTGCAGGCTTAGGTTTTGCTTTGCTCACAAGGCTGCTAAGTCGTTAAAGCCACCTCAGCCTAATGGTCTTCTTTTTTGCTTAATTTAATACTACACTAGAATGTTATGTAGTTGCTGTACTCATTCTACCTCCTGCTGTCCCTGTCTCCAGTTAGCCATCTTCCAGTGAAGCTTTCCCATTCCTGTAAACTCATTTTAAAGTATTATCAGTCTTGGTACCTTTATTTACAATTTTAAGTTTCTGGAGGGTCAAAAATAATCTTAGAAGTAAAAAAAAAAAATTAAAGCACCATATTGTAAATGCCTTACAAACTTTTATTTTTTTAAATGAATAAAAACAATTGGACTTGCCTGTTACAAACAGTGAAATTAGTCTTCATAGCAATCTGTCAATTTAAAAACATTTTTTTCTCTAAAGTGGGCACATAATTGAATTAAGCAGCTTTCAGAGGTTTCTAGGGAAAAATGATCCCCTGCATCAACTCTTGCTACCCTTCAATTGTGCTTTGCACTTAAACTCTTTTACCTGTTTTAATTTTCCCAGGTATTTATCTTTTTGGTTCCTTCAAATATTCTTATACTGCGCTTAATCAATTGTGCGTATTTATCAACAACTTCCAGTTCCTTAGTTGAAGATTGGCTCTGTTATGTCAATCTTCCCCATATACTTATTTTCCTCCTTCCTTCTTCTTAATACGGTTATATCATAGTATTGGTTACATCATTCATTACTGTTTACATTTAAGGTCTAAGAAAGGATTTTCACTGCGGAGTCAAGAAGTGGTTATGTATCCTTTCTTGTGGTCCTTTTTGATTTTCTTAGAATTCATAGTTTTCTCATTTGCCCGGTGCGTATCTTTAGTTTTGTCCCTATGGTTCACTGGAGCCATTATAAACACGTCAGTAGTATTTTCCAAAATGTCATCATCTCAAGTCACTATCGTATTGTGGTTTTCATGGTGGCCATCATCTCAGAGACCTCCACCCTTCGGTCCCACCCGGAATAGTTAATCTCAAGGCACAACTGCCATTTTGGGATCCCTTTGTCCTCATCATAGGAATTCCCTCCCCTGCCTTTTCTTTGTTAGTTTCTCTCTTTCCTGGAGAGGACATCCTCTAGTAAGTTCCAAAGAAAGGGTAACGGTAGAGAAATTTATTTTATTTTATTTATTTATTTTCTAAAGATTTTAATAATTTATTTGACAGAGATAGAGACAGCCAGCGAGAGAGGGAACACAAGCAAGGGGAGTGGGAGAGGAAGAAGCAGGCTCCCAGCGGAGGAGCCTGATGTGGGGCTCGATCCCAGAACATGGGATCATGCCCTGAGCCAAAGGCAGACGCTTAACGACTGAGCCACCCAGGCACCCCAAGGAATTTATTTTAGACTTTCACACCTGATATTCAGATGCATCTGAATTTTTAGATTAAAAATTGTTTTCCCTCAGAATTTTGAGAGCCTTAGCACAGTATCTTTCCAGTGTCATTAAAGGCCAACAAGAAACATATTTTCATGCCTTCTTGAGTCACCTCTTTTAATGTTTAAAGAACTTTTAGAATCATTTTTTGTCCTTGATATTCTGAAATGTTATGAACATTTTGGCATAGATTATTCTTCTCTGTCTCTCTGTTGCACGTTCTGTGTGTCCGTTTATTTTTTTATTTTTTTTAAAGATTTTATTTATTTATTTGAGAGAGATTGAGCACAAGCCAGGGGGGAGAGGCAGAGAGAGAAGCAGACTCCCTCAGCAGGGAGCCCAATGCAGGGCTTGATCTCAGGATGCTGACCTGAGCTGAAGGCAGACACTTAACCAACGGAGCCACTCAGGCACCCCTTGTGAATCTGTTTAACTAGGAGATTTAAGTCTTTCAGATCTGGACACATTTATAAGTTAGTATTTTGGTTGTTTCCTACTCTTAAGGTTTGTTTGTTTGTTTTTTTCTATTCTCCATGCTGGTGCTTCTTTTATCAGGTGTTGAACTATTATGATCCTTTGATTTTCTAATCTTTTCTTCTACTCTTTCACTATGCTTTTTGGGAAATATTGTTAACATTATTTTCAAGCCGGGGCGCCTGGGTGGCACAGCGGTTAAGCGTCTGCCTTCGGCTCAGGGTGTGATCCCGGTGTTATGGGATCGAGCCCCACGTCAGGCTCCTCTGCTATGAGCCTGCTTCTTCCTCTCCCACTCCCCCTGCTTGTGTTCCCTTTCTCGCTGGCTGTCTCTATCAAACAAATAAATAAAATCTTTAAAAAAAAAAAAACACATTATTTTCAAGCCTTATTTTGATGTTTTAAAATCTCAGACACATACATATACACACATATATGTTTATATTTATTCATTGAATATTTTTTCCTGACTATGTTTCTTTCTCATACCTTCCTGTTCTTTTTTTAAGAATGTATTATTTTCAATTATGTCTCTGAGAATATTAGGTTTTGTTTGATAAATAATCTTCTGTTTTTTATATTGTTTCTACTTTTTTGTTTCTTACATTTATTTTGGTCTTTTTCTTCCACATTACTGTTATTGAAACCCACAAAACAACTCAGTTTATACAGTCACAGAGGAATACCTATTTGGAGGAATTTGACATCACCTCTTATTGAATATTCAATAGTTCAACTTTCTGGCAGAGAGTTTTCTCCAGAAGCCAGAAGCCTCACATATCCCAGGTTCACTGACACTTCACTTTCTATCCTGCACCCAGAGACTAGCCCTTATGATTAAGGGTACACCCTTCTGGCAAAGGGTTGCTGGGCTTCCAGAAGCACTATGATCAGACATGCTATCAGTCTCCTGGAAAGTAAGAGGGCCAAAGGAGAGATCACAGAAATTTGCCTCTTATCTCAGGAACATGCTGGGATTCATTAATTTCTTTTTAGACAAAGACAAACTAATATCTTCCCATGCAGGAAAGAGGGCAACCTTCTCTTTTGGTCATACTTACGGGGACTAGACACTTCTAGGAAAGCCTTTCCAGAGACCATGGAATTGATCAGCAAAGACATAATTTTTTATGTATATCCGAATAGAGTCCAATAGGACCTGTTCTAGGCTGATCTGTCCTTTGCCCACATGGTCATCACATTGTAGAAGAAAGGGATCAGATCTGTTTATCCTAAGGAATGAGAGGCAGTTTATATAGTCTAGCATGAGATTATTTGGATTTGAAGCCACTAGTTAATACTTGTATTAACTTGGATAAGTTATATTACTTCTAAAACCTGTTTTCCCATCTGTAAGATGGGGATAATAATATCTAGTTTATAGAATTGCTGTGAGGTCTAAATAAGAGAATTTATATACTGTCTCTTAGCACATTGCCTGGTCCGTAGTAAAAGTACAAAAATGATTTGAGTATTATTATATGTATTAAAGGGTAGATTTTGGGGTGCCTGGGTGGGTCAGTCGTTAAGCATCTGCCTTCAGCTCAGGGCGTGATCCTGGGGTCCTGGGATCGAGCCCTGCATTGGGCTCCTCCACTGGGAGCCTGCTTCTTCCTCTCCCACTTCCCCTGCTTGTGTTCCCTCTCTTACTGGCTGTCTCTCTCTCTGTGAAATAAATAAATAAAATCTTAAAAAAATAAATAAATAAAGGGTAGATTCTAAGTTAAGAGAAAATCTGTCACTTAGCTTGTACTTCAATTCAGTCTCAAAAAACTCAGGCTGTTGTAAAGGTGGCTGTAGGTCGAGGATGTTGTGCTTGGAGATTATGAAACTGTAGAAGATGATCTAATGTCTTCCTCAAAGATTAGCAGTGCTTTGGGTGAGAAAGATGAGGAGTTATGAGTTCTCTAGATGTGGGCATTGACAGCCACTCTAGAGAGGCATCAGTGATGGGGGTTCCTGTAGCTTTGACAGTGACAGGAGATGTCACCACAGTGTGTCAGAGCAGAAAGGGAGAAAAATATAAAATGCCTTCGGCGTGCTAAGAGGACTAGTCCATGGAGCATATAAGAGCTGTCCCATGGGGATTCGAAGATCTATTGGGAGGTCTGCTAATGCTGGTGGTAGTGGTAGTGGTGGTACTGACGGTGGGAAGTTCACATTCTGGAAGGATAGGTTTGGCTGCATGCAGGGAAGCACTTTCTTTGCGACTAGTATCATCATGATCCTGTTTTTGTTTTTAGTCCCCAAATAAGGCATTTTGGTTTATGAGGATTATAATTAAAACAGATTGTTGCCCCTACCTGAAGTCACTTTGGAAAAACTCAGTTGAATTTCTTTGTTGCTGTCAAGAACTCCACAATCTCTGCGAAGCATCTCTGAAGTCCTCCTTGTACCTTTGGTGTGAGTTACCTCATTTTCAAAGACCTCATATCCTCATATCTTCATGCATTATTTTTATAGTCCTTTTGGGATTTGTTATGAGGTCTGTATGGAGCTCTGAATGTCAAATATTACATGTATTTAATCCGGGATTTGAAAAATATTTTTCATTTTGGTGTTCAACAATGTCATGGGTTATGCTGACTTTTATAGGCCTAACCACTAAAAGAAGAAACATTATAGCTGGCTTTTCACTTGTGTAACTTGTTTAAAGCATTGCTAATGTTTGAAGCCTCTTCAGGTGGGATTTCTTTGTATCTTGTGCTTGAGTATGATTTGACAGTAACTTCATGGTATAGTGCTATGGGAAGGCATAACTTGTGCCATTTGGTCTAAGTGGATCAAGGACCTTGATTTCTGGCCCAGTGGTTTGATATTTCAAGCCTGAACTAAAGGATATCCTTCCTTCCTGTAATTTTGCTCATCTTGTAGATTCTTATTGGCTGAGAAAAGATTGCATGTTCAGCAGCCACTTTCTTTACTTCTTTAGTGAATCTGAAAGTAACTATTTCATAAGAGAATTTTGGTAATATAGCAATGTCAGAAAAATATAGGAGTTATCTTCAATTTTCAATTTCATATTTCCTTCCTCACAAATTGCTACCATTCATATCAATTCACTGTCTATTGCTACTCATTCTAATTTTGCAATGGACTTCAAATTTTTTCCTGCTACTATAGTCTTTGTTGTAGTTTAGACTTTCTTTACTTCTTGTTTGCATTAATGCAACAAATTCCTCAGGCATACCCCTGCTCCCAATGTCGACCTTCTTCAGTCTCTTAACACACGATTGTCAAATGGTATTCTTACTGAAAATAATAAAAATTTAACAATTATAATTTCATACAGAAGAGAGTCCAAAAACCTCAGTGTGTCACTTAACCCTTAACAGTTTGAACTCAGTTGAACTTTTCTTACCCTCTCCTCTTTATTTCTCCTTCCCCTCCCCCAGTGACTAATAACTTTTTCTGGCTAGTTTCCCAAAACATACTGAAAATAATCTGCTTTCTTGAAACATAGGACCTTGATATATATATATATATCTACCTTTCAAGAATGAGCTCAAATGATCTGTCTCATAAGAACTGCTCTGTCCTGTAGCCATTATTTTTCTTCTTTTATACCACAGGATGCCATGTTTTAGATGCTAAAGGTCCGAGTTGTGCAGGGCGATTCTCTTAGCTGTCTCATTAGATAGTGAATTCCTTGAGAGCACGGACAGTGTTTTCTGGTATGCCCCACTATGTCCAGCAGAATACTTTAAGTTTCTTAAATACTTACTGAGTTAATTGTATTGATTTGAGTTACTTTTCCATTTTAGGTTTCCCAAAAGACATGGTCATATTTTAAAGTTTGTAAGGGACACAATCTGTAAAGACATTTCTCATCACCCTTGTGTTAATTTCTAGATGCAGCCCTGCAAAGCAAGGTATGATGCTAAGGTCATGGGATGACCACTCAACAGGATTGATTCAGAAATACTGTAACCCAAAATGTGAAATACCATAGACTTAATTATTCAACATACAACTGTTGAGGACCTATTCAGCATACAAGTATTGAGCACTGGGAGAAGTAACAGTTTAATAATGAATAATCCAATTCCTTCATTCAATAGCGCATAATATGGTGGAAGAGGTAGTTGAGTTTAGTCTAATAAAAATGTGTTGAACACCTACTGTTAGGTGACATGAAGATAAGGAGGTCTCTGCTATATAGGAAACCTATATCCTGTAAGGGCAAGACAGATGCATAAAGAAATGGCTATAGTACAGTATGTATTATAATAGAAGAATCCACAAGGGGGCTTTGAGAGACAGAAGAGAATTGATTGCCTAACTCACCTTGGAGTGTTAATGACAGCTTCCTAAGTAGATGTGTAAGCTCATAAACAATTTAAATATCATGAGATAAGTGTTATGTGGTAGACTTATGTATGGTATGCATAGAGTCAGACAAGGTTTCAAGAAGACAAGGTAGAATTTAAGTGGTACCTAAAAATGTGTAATATTCAGCAAGAGAAGGGAAAATGGCATCTAAGAAAAGGGAACAGAAAGTACAAGTACAAGGGGGCATGGAGGGATGTGACTTGTTTTAGGGACTGGTATCTAGAAGTCTGTGATAGGGTGGGGGGAAACGGCAGGCCACGAGGCTGGGAAAAGAGAATGGGGTGGGGTGAGATTGAGAGGAGCCCCTTGTGTGCTAACCTAAATAGTTTAGACTTACAGTTTGGGGGGCAGGGAGCTCCTAAATAACTTTTTTTTCAATTTTAACCTTTAATTAAAGTACAACATACTACAGTAAAGGGCATATATGATAAGTGCATGGCTTGATTATTTTTGCAAACTCAGTACAACTGTCCAGATCAAAAGACAACATTCGGGCACCTCAGTAAGCTCCAGTTTGCCTCCTTGCAATCATTACTCCAAAGTAACCATTATCTTGACTTCTAACAGCATTGATTAGTTTGACTTGATCATGTGTTTTTAATTAATTAATTAATTTTTAGAGAGAGAGAGAGAGCGAGCATGTGTGTAAGTGGGAGTGGTGGTAAAATGAGAGGGAGAAAGACTCCTAAGTAGGCTCCATACCCAGGAGCCCAACCTGGGGCTCAATCTCATGACCCTGAGATCATGACCTGAGCTGAAATCAAGTGTCAGATCCTTAACTGACTGAGGCACCCAGGCACCTCTGATTATGTGATATGAAATCACTTGAGTACTTTTTGTGTGTCTGGTTTCTTTTGTTAATATTTGAAAGACTCATTCATATTGCTATATATGGTTGTAGATTATTTATTTCCATCTCTGTATTCTATTGTATGAATGTACCTTATTTATCAACTCTACTGGTAGACATTTAGCTCGTTTTGAGTTTGGGGCTATTTTGAGGTATTGCTTTGAGCATTCCTGTACGTGTCTTTTGGTGAATAGATGTATACTTTTCTCTTGGGTACGTAGTGGAATGGTTGGTGTTCTTAAATACTGCCACACAGTTTTTCAAACTGGTTGTACCAGTTTACAGTCTACTGTTGCCCTGCATCCTCAACAGCACACACTAAAACTGTATACAGAAGGGAAAAAGAGAATACATTTACTGAGTAGTTAGTACGATCTTTTATACCATTATTGGGGTAGGTGCCATTACGTGGTTATTTTCATGCTACTAATAAGGAAACTCATGAAAACTATGAAGGTAATCCAAAATCCCATAATGTAGATAATAACTAATGTTTATTGAAACTAGTTATGAGCTAGGGTCTTGTAGCTGGCTGAATAATGAATGGCTCCTTAAGATGTACATGTCCTAATCCCTGGAACTTGTGAATGTTACCTTATATGGCAAAACTTTGCAGATAGAATTAAATGAAAGATCTTGAGATGAGGAGATTATCTTGCATTATACTGGGTGGGGGGTAAATGCAATCAATCACAAGTGTCCTTATAACAGACAGGCAGAGGGATATTTCAGACAAAAGAGGAGAAGGTAATGTGACCAAAGAGGTAGAGATTTGAATGAGGCAGTCACAAGGCAAGGAATGCAGTGGCTTCTGGAATTTGGAAGAGGAAAGACCCCTCAGAGGGGACATAGTCCTGCCAGCACCTGAATTTTGGCCCTCCGAAACTAGTTTTTTAATTCCTGGCCTGTAGATTGATGAGAGAATAAATTTCTGTTGTTTTAAGCTACCAAATTTGTGGAAGTTTGCTGTAGCAGCAATGGGAAATACAGGCATTAAGCCATGAGCTAAGAACTTTTCATGAATTATGTCACTTAATGCTATGAGGTAGGTGGATTAGCCCCATTTTACAGAGAAGGGAAGTGAGCTTTAGCATGACTGAATAACTTTCCCAAGGGCAAGAGCTAGCAAGAATCAGAGACAGGAATTGAAAAACAGAGATTGTGTAACTCCAAAGAACAACTCCTGACCAATATAGTAAGTAAAAGGATCAGCCTCCAGTCCAGGTTTCACTGATGCCCAAAGTCATAATTTCCCTATAACATACCATGTAATGGATTTGTGTTGTTAAAAAAGCTTCAAGAGCATAATTAAAATGAGAGTCAGGATACAGGGAGATCAGTTAGGAAACAAAGTGAATTATTTAGACCAGAAATGTTGAGATCCAGGACCCGGTATACATGGGAACCTACACTAGTGATGGAATGGAATTGTCTTTCAACCATAGAATCATCACACTGAGGATGGAAAGTGTATTATTTTTTGCCCATAAATCCATGATTGAATGAGAGAGTGAATGGCTGAATGAATGCCCGCTCAGGACTATTGCTCTTTAAATTACTTCAAACCACAGGGGAGAAGGTTTCTTGCTTGATGGTAGAACCATTTTATAAAGAATGACTTGAGTCTGTAGGAATCTGTGTTTTGGTATCAGTTCAGAACTGGATAGAAATAAGGAAAATAGTATAAGAAAGAGATTGTATATCTCATCTTATAAAATCTAGTGGTTTCCAGTTTGTGTACAGAAAATGTGCTCGAAATCATGTAGGGTGGAAAATCCGAAGTAACAATGCGAAGTTCTAAGGCTAAGGCATATGTTTCTTTTGAGGTAAAGCCACATGGCTTTAAAAATTCTGGTTATAAAGGTAATGCATGCTTATTTTCAAGATTTTGAAGAAGAAACAAAAAGTATAAAAGAAACAATACAAAATATTCATTAGTCAGAAATATTTGCAGTCAATATCTTGAGCTTTTCCTTCTAATCTCCTTTGCCATGTATGTGTGCTAACCCATTTAGGATCACAGAGTATCTGAACCCTGATTTTTTTTCACCTGTTACTTTAAGGAAAGGAATTTACTATGTCTTCAAATTTTTTTCAAAATTTCAAAGATAATTATTTGGTTTATTCAACAAACATTGACTAAGTGTCTGTTATGTGCTAGGTATTATATGCTTGATGCTGAAGATCCATTGGTGAAGAGTACCTGAGGTCCCTGTCATCAAAGGCATATTCATCTAGTGGAAGAGATGGGAATCCCACTGGCAATTAGTGGGGAAATCTTTAGATCTTTAGTCACAGGACTCCCTAAATAGCTCTTCATGAGAGGTGACCATGGGTGCTTATAAAAATGTAGCTGTCACCATTAATTCTCTAGCAGTCTCTTAGCTTTCTCTTTTCTTTTTATTCACGCTAAGCCTCTTCTAGTTTTCCTATAGTAGACACCTGGATCATAGCCTGTTTGAATTTTATGGACTAACATCTGGAAGCCATTTTACAGCTCTCTTTTATAGCTCATTCTGGGGTGTTTTCTGTGAGTTGCTGAGAGGGCCATGCCATAGGAATTACTCCTTTTGTTCTTTCAAATAGTGTCTTTTATTTAAGTGCTCTGCGGGAGAGAGAGAGAGAGAGAGAGAGAGGGAGAGAGAAAGCCCTGCTTTACCATTATCATCTAGTTATAAAAAACTTTACCTGATCTCCCATAGATGCAACTTTTTCAAGTACCAAAAATGTAACTATCACTGCAGTGTGCACTACCAGTAGACATGACTGCATTTCACTCTCTCAGTAATATTCACACATCATCTTTAACTCACTGGGTGCATGTGTGGCTACAGGCTAGCTGTCACAATGCCACTTCTCCTTTCTCTAATTTTTTTAAGATTTTGATTAGATTTGTTCTATGTACACTTCTGCCTATGTGCTTGAATTGGCAACTCTGTGAAATTTAGTGTATTTCCAAGGCTCAAAGAATGTATTCTCAAAATTTACACCAAGTCAGATATCTACACTATATAGAACATGAAAATATTTAATTGAATGCAATGAAAAACACCTTTTCTGTTCTTTTACTACTGAAACCACTTTATACCATTGGACCTTATTTCCTGACATACTTTACCTCTATCTCTCAAAAAAGGGATCTGAAAGAGGAGAGTATGATTTCTTCAGCTATCTGGCTTTGGCTCTACTCTTTGTTCTTAAATGAATAACAATCCAACAAGGACCTTCATGAAAGGATCAAGTGTTTCTTTCTGTGTCCTTGACCATGTAGACATTTTAAAGACCAGGGAGAGGAACATATGAAAACTATATTTGTCACATTTCTTTTTGGGGGACATTTATTTTTTCATTCCAGGCTAAGATCTCTGATCTAGCTCCTTTAGCATTATAGGAGTTTTCTCTGTTTCAGTACTTTTCATTGATAGACTAATTTCCTATTGCTGGTACAGCAAATGATCACAAATTTAGTGACTTAGCACAAATTTATTATTTTATGGTTCTGTAGGATAGAAGTTCAACACTGATCTCAATGAGCTAAAATCAGGTGTCAGCAGGACTGTGTTCCTTTCCATAAGCTGAAGGGGAAAATCTGTTTCCTGGACCTTTACAGCTTCTCGAGGCTGCCCAGATTCCTTGAATTGAGGCCTCTTTCCTCCACCTTTGAATCTCTCCATATTTTTTTCTGTAGTCACTTCTTCTGAGTGACTCTCCTCTTTTGCTTTCCTCTTTTTACCTCTAAGGGCTCTTGCGATTACATTGGTCCTTCTTGGATAATCCAGGGTCATCTCCCTATTTTAAGGTCAGTTTATTTGCAACTTTCATCCATTTGCATCTTTGATTTCTCTTTTTCATGTAACCTAACATATTCACAATTTCTGGGATTAGGACATGGATGTCTTTGGGGAGCCATTATTCTAGGTATGATTACAATACCCACAACTGGGTGTTATATATATTTACTTATCTGTATCTTCTATGAAAATATGAAGTCTTTGTGGTAGGGCCTGGGTTCTGCTCATCCTCTCATCTCAGTCCCAGGCACGGTCCTTGGCACATGGTATTTGTCTGTGACTGGTTGTAGAGTAGCATGAAGTGTTACCTTGTAAAGAAAAACAAAGATGTGAATAAGTAAAGAGTAGCACTAGACTTGCCAATCAAGGTGTTAGGTATATGTAATCTTGTAACAAGTGTGACTTTATCCTAGTTTCATTTCAGCTCCTTTAAAAAAAAACAAAACAAAACCAACAACTTAGAGTTATAAAATAGGTGAGTATGAATTAAATGTTACAAACTCTGGGAAGTATTCCATAATATATCATTTTAGAAACAAAATCAATATATGCTTAGGATATTATAACTACTAAATAGATAATCCAACAGCAGCAATTTCCTAACCTTTAAAGAGGAGAAAAAGTGATTAAGGAAATAGATTTTATATTTAAAAGTTACTTGCTGTGGCCTTTAAGGATCTTCTCCTTTGTCACTCTGCCAGGTTCAACATTCTTATCCCTGTAGATCTTGGAGAATGGGAAAAGATCTCTCCCTGTTTATATGGAGATTTCAAAATCTATGAGCCAGAGGACATTACAGTGGTGACTAGCTCTCAGATAACAAAATCTTGAGTTTGTCAAATGTGTGACTATCCTTTAGAAAATTCAAAGAGGAACGATGAAAAAGAAACAAACTCTAGGACTATTTAAACCCAGCAAAGCTCAAAATTATTTACACAAGAAAGGAGGGGTTCGCATTTCAGTTGTTTGCTTCTCCCTCAATTGTAGTCTTATGGAATGCACAAATTTCAACATTTTTCCCCATTGTAAATGGAGAAGTCAGCCATATTAGGACATCCAAAATGAGTTTCATCAAATACTGTCCTCTGGGTTAGACCTCATTTGCTCAGGCAGAGGTAAAGAAGGGTTGAGAAAGCTGCTCTGGAGAGAGACTGCCTGCAATCTACATTTAATGCTGCCATTTTCTCTTTGTGTGACCTTGGGCAAACCTATTTTCATTTCTTTGTCTCGATTTTCTTATCTATAAAATGAGAATAATAGCACCTTCCTGATAGAGTTATTTTGAAGATTAAAGGCGCTAATACCTATAGAGTGTAGAAGAGTGCCTCATTTAAGACTTGCTGCCTGTCACCACCTACAAGGCTCGGTGGTAGAGTCAAGGGAAGGTCTGAACATGTCAGCTCTGTACTCTGCATGCAGACAAAACAGTACCATACCGCAGTACCTCAGTTATAGTTTGAGCTGCTGGCTAACAGTCCATAATGTAATAATATAGCTAAGTAGGATCACTCAATTGTTTACCTTCACCATGTGAAGGAGTTTAAAAGCATAATCCTTTATTTGCCTTAAAATATTCATTTTATGAAACAGTAGATTGGCACCAAATAATTCTGTGCATACACACTAAACTCACTAATGCAAAAATAAACCTAAATTAAAATTTAATACACTTGTTTTATTCAAAAGTTTTCTTATATTTAAAAGAGATGCAAAAGACTTGCTAGTTATACAACATTTAAAATGGCATCTAGCTAGAAGTCCCCAGGGCAGCTTTTCCCCACTTCTCAATAAAAACCTATAGAGACAGAAATAAAAAATGAAAATTTATAGTAATAGTGAAAACAAAAACCATAGCCAAATGACAATTTCTAGTTATCTAGAGGTAGATGAAGTAAGTTTAGCAAAAACTATTAGTTTCACTTCTTGGCATACCGAGGAAAAAGGGGAAAGAGGATAATGTATACTTTGTATAAATGTGTAAGTTTTTCATATACATGTTTACATGTGAAATGTACAAGTATACACATATGATAATATTTGCATATAAAAGGCAGTTTTAAAAGAGCATTTTGGTAAGCCAGAACAACTTGTTTTGCTCAATTCTAAATAACATTGAATCCAATAATTTTTAGTTGCTATTTCTAAATAATTGGTTCCAATTATGCAGTGGGGTATTTAAACGTTGAACAACAAGCCCTCCGATCTATGAGTCAGTCAACCAAACAAGCAACCAATAGTTAACCCTGATTGGTAGAATTTGCTCATTTCCATACTCCCACTATGGCCAATTCAAATGACCAATGTGATGGCATGATACTGAACATTAACCACTGTCACTGAATGATGGGCCCTTCAGATGGTTTAGCTTCTAATCTTTGAGCTGCCTAGCTGGCATCAAGTGGAGCCAGACTTTGCCAAATCCTGCCCATATTGCAGATTCATGAGTCAAACAAATATTGTTGTTTTGAACCAATAAGTTTGGGAGTGAGTTTTTTATTTAGCACTAGGTAACCAGAACACTTGCTATCCTACCATTATTTTAAATGGTTATCATGGGGCCACTTCTTACACATATTTATGACCCTACAGCTGAGCATAGAGCTCGCCATGGTGTAGGTATTTAATGTTTCTTGCTGTAATAGCAGGGGGAGACAAAGTTCTCGCAATTAAAGAAAAAGGTAAGTATAAGGAGTTTTATAATCTGATTCAAGAATTCCAAGATAGTTAGACTAAAAATAAGACACATCTTAAGAATCCTTAGTATAGAATATATAGACTAAAAGTACAGAAGAACAAATAAATATGTAAAAATATTTCATAACCAGCTTTCTTAATTATTGTCATTATTGTGAATGACCAGAGTCATACTGTTAGATTTGTGAAAATCACACTTTAACTTTTTGAAATGATATCAGAAACAGGTAATTTGCACAAGTTTAATACAATTTCTTAAAAAAAATACCCAAAGTAAAAGTTAGGTTTCAATTAGTCCTAAAATTTAGGACTAATTTAAGAAAGCACAAATACCATGACCTACTGATTAAAACTGTGATAATCTCAGGCTCCTCCTTTGTTCTGTTCATATAATCCATTAGGTCCTATTGATTTTCTTGTTGTTTCCTGCCTTAATTCCACCACTCCAGCCAGACCTGAATTATAACATCATTTGATCAACACTTCATTATTATAGTATCCTATTTCTTCCCACCTATAGCTGACAAATTAATCTGTTAAACTTTGTTCATATTATTCTTATATTCAACATTTTCCAGAGTTTCCATTGTTTACAGGAGAAAGTCCAAAGGCCTTGGTGACCTTTAAGATTCCTGTAATTTGAAACTAGTAGATCTTTAAATCGCATTCTTTTTTTTTTTTTTTTTCAAATCCCATTCTGACCAGTTCTCCACACCATTAGCTTTGGTTTTCTCTCTGGTATCCTAAATATGCCTTACTTGTATTATGTCTCTTGCTTTCCTCTTCTTTTGTCTATTTGAGTCTTACTCATTTTTCAGCTAGATTCAAATTAAATAGTTAATTATATGGCAATTTTAACTCCTCTGTTTCATTAACATTTTTGGTACACACTGTTGATGGCTCATCCGTATCTTCCTCACTCATTATTTCAGTACATACCTCTGCGTCCTAGTTCAAGTACATCCAACTCCCTGACAGAGGCCTCTCTGTCAGTCCAAATTGGGCATGAATGAAATCCTTGAGGAGGTGGTGACTGATATTTCCAGCACCCACCCTTAGCCAATATTGGATAGCACTTGGAGGGTAAGTCATCTTTCTCCTCTCTCAGGAGGAATAATTCTGAGTTATACTCTAGTGTCTCTCCGAGTTCCCCAGCTGCTTGCAGTGGTAATCTGCAATGGGAAACTGCTGAATAACAAACCCATGTTGACTTCCCTTTCCCTCATTTACCTAGTGCTTCCTGTGATTACCTCCTAAAGGCACTACTTGCTCTCCAATCCTTGTCTACATGGAGGAAATTAACCCTAAGACAACACTCCAGCATAGGCGGATCGCCCTTTCTTCCAGACTGCTGCATCATTTACTCTGTGTAATTCCTTCCATGAACAACATTTATTATAACTGTTAAACAATGAGTGAGAGTGGGAAACATCCTTATGTTTTCTAGTGGCAGAAGACAGGGAGTCAAACTAATAGACTATAATAAAATATCATTATGTATCATAATACATAGGAATATTGTGTTATATGCTTCCTGGTATTGACCTGATTCACTATAACCCTCATCAAAGCACTGCACGGTAGAGTAAACACTATTCAGTCTGTATTCTCCCTCACTGAGAGTCAGTGACCCATATTATGCTTTCCTCACTTTGAATGGCCACTTGCCAATCCATTTGGTTTGTCTATTCCACTGTGGTCTTTCTTTTTACAACCAGTATCTTTTTTTTTTTTTTTCAGACAAGCTTTTAATTCAAGCCAGGTTAATAAGGCTAGAGCTCCAAGTCTAAATAGCTCTATCGTTAGAATAGTTCTAAAATATTCAGAAAAGATAAAGCCAAAAGCCAGTTAAACCATAATTTGTTGATTACAAGATAAATTACAGTATCAGGTATACCTTTCCATGGAGACTAGGCAATAGTGACCCCAGATAGAGAAATTGAATTAATGCTCTCATTCCTGGAATGCCTGATAGTTGTATGCTTTGGTGTTACTTAAATTTTAGATGGCCATTTCTCCAACTAGATTTTTAGTTTAAAAAATTAAATAATATCTTTATATTTTATTTTCCCACCACAGTATCTAGGAAAGTCTTTTAAAAATAGGCCTATTGTTGGTACTCATTAAGTATATTTGAAAGAATGGATAGATGACCAATATTAATATAAAGATCTGAGATATATAGCTGAAATACATTAGGAAAATTTGAAATGATAGATTACATTCCATCTGTAGTTTATGTTTATGGAAAGATATAATGTCTAATTATAGTTCCTTAAAATGTATGTTGTTTATTTTCTTACTTCAGTCTCACCTATTTCCAAATGATTTAGGTGTGAAATACAGAGTTTTGAATTATTTTAAATTCAATAACAGAATAAAAAGGAAGAGAGACAAGCTTCGAGAAGCATAAGGAGTTTATGTCACCAGATTTCTCAGATGACCTCATTACTACTGCTGGGCACACAATTTGGCTTAGTTTCCTGGCAGCTGAGGCAAAAAAAGAAACATACTAAGCTAAGTAATATTCATGTCTGATATAAAAGACATAAAAATTTCTCTGCAGGGGCAAATTATTTCTTGGAAATATATTTGGTGAGATGATATATCATGGAGAGCTATGTATAAGGTGATAATATCGTCATTTTTGTTTGTACCAAAGGAATAAAACCGCTGTTGAAATAAAGTTTTTATTTGACCTCTTATAAAGGTTGAAGTCAGAGCATTAAATTAGAGGGAACACCAAATAACTCGGTCAAGGCATTTCTGTGGGACTCTGAGCTATTACGGTTCAGGTGTTATGGTTCAGGTCCATGTGACCCATGTGTAATTTGTTATGGAGATAGAATTTACCAAATCCAGATAAATGCATACTTACCACCTCATGAGACCGTCATTCTCACATATTCATATTTTGATGTAGTCTTTAGCAAGTGCCCTTGACAACTTCAGCTATCAGATGTGAAGGGGCAAAGTTGTAATTCTTTTATGATTCTAAAACCTGAATTAATGTCACTACCTTAACAAAGGGCCAACTCACTCTGTCATGGATATGGTACGAGTCTTGTCTACAGAGCCCTTATTTTCCTCTACAAAAGAACTTTGCATATTCTTATTGACTCAAGAGTTCTGAATCTTACAGTGTGGAAGAAAGAACTTGAATTGGAAATGTTGAGGGAGTGTAAGGAGTGTATTATTGACTTAATTTATAGTTCCAAGAACTTGAGGGTGGCCCCTTTGGAACAATCTGATTTCAAAGCAATTACCTCTGGACTTAAACCTGCCAGCTCTCTAGCTGGCATGATCTGCCTTTGAGTTGTTAAATGAATTAATTTTTACCTTGGCTTATTTAATCCTCTACTGGTTAAAATTAAAATGTTTCCTCCCTAATTTCCTTTTCTTTTCTTTTGTCTTTCTTCCCTCCCGCCCTCCTGCTCTCTGTCTCTCTCTCTCTTCCTTCCTTCCTTTCTTTCTTTCTCTCTTCCTTCCTTTCTTTCTTTCTTTCTTTCTTTCTTTCTTTCTTTCTTTCTTTCTTTCTTTCTTTCTTTCTTTCTTTCTTTCTTCTTTGTATGATGATATCATATCAATAAGATAAATTCAACTTATTGTTAGTTCAACCATTCATTCATCAAACTGATCATCCGGTGTCAAGGACATAGCAATGAGCTAGACAGGCCCAGTGCTGTGTTCAGGGAGCTACAGTCAAACCGGGAAGATAATCCTGAATGGCAACTGCACTTCCATTTCTAGGGATATGATATGTCAGATGAGTATAGAGAAACCCTCTTCATACATAACCTAAAATTTAATAAAATATTTAAAAATGTAAACTAGAGATTTACCAAGAAGCTTAGTAAAGCTTAAGTTTCAGGTCATCTTCTAAGTTCCTAGCAAATTTGTATTTATTCTTTTGTATTTTTTTCCTTAATGATGAGTCTCCCCCAGATTATGTAATGTTCAGGTACTTCCCCGTATCTATTCACAGATGAGTGAATGAAAAAGTGAGTGAAAAAATCTCAGGGTTACCATACAAGGATAAACTGTTAATCCAGAAAGGTAAATAACTACAACAAATTATCCTGGAAACATCTGTCCATCCTCTCTGGGCTTGGTGGGGAGAGAGGCACAGGGACACTTTGGATGGGAGCTAGACAGGAAAAGTTAGACAGGCAAAACTTGCCATCAAAAGGTGTACTGACGATAGTTGACTGTTTTGGATTTATTCTGATGGAGTGGGGAAAAAAATGTACCCTTTAAGAATACCTAACCACGAGCCTGGCCTCAGGACGATTTGAGGCCAGAATTGAATTCAGTCATTTACCCTCCTGCATACAGTTTAAGTACAGTGGTACACCAGATTCTGCATGCGCGCTGGGCAGTTATCGCCGTAGGCTCTTCTCTTTCTTCCCTTATTGTTCACAGCTGAAAGAAGCTAGTGGACAATCCCAGCATTCTGCTTGGAAATCCATCAGCCTAAATCCTCAAGTTCATTGGGAACGTTTTAGATCTTAAATGACTGTGGACAATGGATTTGCCAATTGCTTTGCTGCTACAAAATACAGGTCACCCTGGTTTCATCTCACGTTGTTTTCCTCATGGCACATTCAACTACCACTGTCTCTGTTGCCTTTGCAGCCTTTGTCCGTTGCCCAGTCTGTGAATACTAACGTCCCATGTTCACAGTTTTGGCCCCTACTTTCAGTACTAAATTCTGTGTCAGCTATCTATTGCTGCAAACAAAGAACTCTATAACTAGGTAGTTAACAAAACAATTTAACCGTTTTTCATGATTCTGTGGCTTGGTTGGGTCGTTCTTCTGCTGGTTTCTGGTGGCTCACTCATGTAGGGACGTTCATTCACCTTGAAGATTGATTGGAGGCTGGTCCTCTCTCACACATGGTAGGGCAGCATTACAAGAGGGGACGTTACATGCCTAAGTACTTCAGCCTTTACTTTCACTGGTGTTCTTTCCTTATAGGGTTTTGACTTTACTATCTGTTGTCATTTAATTGTTTTTGACAATCCCCCTGGGGATGGGGCTCTTTACACTGACCAAGCTTCAGTCAGATCAAATGAAGACTAGTCCTGTGAATGGGGGATTTTGCCGAGGAGATGCCAGACAGGTCAGATACTGACAGTTCTCTGAGAATTAGACTTTTGGGGATGCTTCAAATGCTTCCTCCTCCACTGTCAGTCTTTTGATTCTCAAACCTACTGTGATGTGAATCTGCTGATTTTTAAGGCTGTCATGGAATGGAGGGGACAGTCATGGGAACTGGGCAAGTTAAGAGGCCACAAAACTTACTGTTCTTACTGAGATTCAGCTCTTTTTCTTGAATGCATGTTCTTTGGATTATAGCAGGCCTTTGTTTAATTTCCAGAGTTCTGAAGAAAAATTAGATTCTGATAGTTTTGATGCTATTCTCTTGCCTTTCCGGAGTAGTGAATTTTGGAGGATTCCTTCTCTGACATTCTGGAAGAGCTTCTCCTGTGGTTATTTTTTATTTTTATTTTTTTAAAGATTTTATTTATTTATTCGACAGAGATAGAGACAGCCAGTGAGAGAGGGAACACAAGCAGGGGGAGTGGGAGAGGAAGAAGCAGGCTTATAACAGAAGAGCCTGATGTGGGGCTCGATCCCATCACGCCGGGATCACTCCCTGAGCCGAAGGCAGACGCTTAACTGCTGTGCCACCCAGACGCCCCTCCTGTGGTTATTTTTTAATGCAGCAAATGGAAACTAATATACTTTCCAAAAATAAATTAGTAGGTTTTGAGAAAGTATAATTGAAGAATGGACACTGGGAAGGAAGTCTGCAAATATTCGCTTTAGTGAGTGCCTCTTGAGAATTTTGAGAACTCTGTTTTTTTTTTTTTTTTTAAAGCTTTCTATTTATTGAATCTTGCTTCATCTCTACAGGGTGAGAACAAAGAATCCGGCTCGTTGCCCTGAGATTTGAATAAATGATTTATACATTAGAGTCAGACGGAACTAGGTTGAAATCACAATCTCTCTACTTACTCAGGGCAAGTTATTTAACCTTTATTAATTTCAGTTCTTTCATCTGAAAATTGGAGCTTATCAGAGAAAATTAAGATATATTGTAGACATTATAAAAATGTTGACCATTTTAATAAATCATTCAATTTAGGAAATTGTTCATATTATTAATGTTAGTATTAGTAAATGCTTTGATGTCTTCCTATAGAACTTTAACACATATTTAAAATAATCTCAGGTAATCATTATTTCTGGTTCAAAATGGGAATCATGAGTTGATAAAGGATATGTGTTCCCTAAATAGTGAACATATTTATAAAACTAGTTTTAAAGTATTAAAACACCTAGTAGTTAAATATGCTTTGTTTTAAAGGAACACAATTTAATGGAATTGGGACCACTGTGGACACCTTAGCATATAACATACTTTTTGCAAGGTATAGGTGGTAGTTCAGTGGCAAAAACTGATTAAAGAATCTAGCTAGTATTTTATCATGAATTTCTGCTCAATTTACTTATTCAAAATTGAACTTAAAAAATACCCCCAAACTTCAACTTGACATATTATACTTTATGTTTTAATAACTAAGAACTCAATAGTTGCTATATGTATTTTAAAACATACAGACATAAAGGATAAAAAACAACACATACACACTCAATAAGTTTTCCCTTTTGGGTACAAAAAGATTATATTATATACATTTTCCTACATCTTTTCTCATGTTACAGTACTTTTATGCTGTAGTAATCCATCTGAGCCAGCTGAAAATGATCAGGTAAATAATTCATTCTTTTGGGGATTAGATAATATCCTGTGACATGAATTACTACAGTAATACACATTTGGCAGTGATTAGAGACACTCTTCATTGTTAGGACTCACAGAAGTAGAAAGTACAACTGGCATTTAGTGGGTAGAGGCTGGGGATCCTTCTGAAAATCCTGCAAAACACAGGGTCCCATAATAAAGATATACCTGGTCTGTAATGTCGATATGTAAGCAGAAAACCCCTTTTTTTCTAGGGTCCCCAGAAAAAAGAAAGACAGATATAGTTTTTCTTACACAAGAGAAGTCATTTTAGGCCCCCAGTTATTTTCTGTGGTCCCTATGTGGTCTATATTCCCCACCTGACTGGCCCAAGCATACTTCTCGCAGAACTTACTAGATGGTGTCAGAATTACAAGGAAATGCAAAAATCTTGGTAGTTAAGGATTTTAAGGGAATAAAAAGAGAATGCAAAAACTGAGTCTTGGGGCGCCTGGGTGGTGCAGTCGTTAAGCATCTGCCTTCGGCTCAGGGCGTGTTCCCAGCGTTCTGGGATCGAGCCCCACATCAGGCTCCTCCGCTGGGAGCCTGCTTCTTCCTCTCCCACTCCCCCTGCTTGTGTTCCCTCTCTCTGGTTGTCTCTCTCTGTCAAATAAATAAATAAAATCTTAAAAAACAAAACAAAAAACCCCACAAAAACCAAAAAACTGAGTCTCTACCAGTCCAGGAAATAGTCTAACCATATCAGAGACAATACATTGGTGCTTAAACTACTTGGTGCTCTTTCAAAAGTAAGCAAGACACCCTGCATTCCTTACCGGGGATAAAGGAGCCCAAGACCCCATCCAGTTTCTAGGACTCTCTGAGCATGTCCAGAGTCCAGTCCCCTTGTCCCATAGTTAAGATCCTTACATGATAATGTTAAAGTCTCCACTCTAGGAGGAGTGTAATCCTCATTAACATAATGTAGGATGCAAGTATAGGCTTGTTTTCTAAGAACACCTGCGAAATCTTATGCCCGCCTTTATTTGCAGTGACAAAGTTCCACTTTGTGAATATTCATCCTAAACCCTAAATAAAAAAATAAGAACCCTGCTTACCTCTGCTCGAAGAGTCATGGCTTCAGAAGTTATTCCCCACTATCTCCTTATTTGCTACAAATAAAGTTGACTTTGTGTGGCAAGTCCACCTGGTGCAGTGTGTGTGTAAATCACCAAGGAGCAGCCTTCCCTTAGTTCTGTGTCAAACAGTGCTGACCTTGAGGAACCCTCCCTAATCATATACTTTCTCATCTCTTTCCTGTTTGATTTTTTAGTATCAAGTTGCAAAAAAATCTATTTTCTGTGTTGGTTTTATAAAAACCTTTTCAAACGCTAGATTTTAAATACAATCCCTTAAGTTTCCTTCTAATATTTTTGTTCATTTTACACTTAAATTTTTAATTTTTTTTTCAAATGCTGTGATTTGGAGTTCTAGGGGAAAAAGCCAATTTGCCAGTGCCACTGATTAAATAACATTTCTTCTTTCTCACTGAATTAATGTACTATTGCTGGGGTAATGGTTTGGGATCTCTATTTTGTTTCACTGATTTATTTGCATATCCTCATGCCAGTAGCACATAATTTTGATTATATTAATTTTAACATCTGTTAAGGCATCGTAATCATTTTGATTTATGGTTAAGCTAATCCTACTTTACTCTTACTATTTCATAATTCCTCGTCTACTTTTTTAGTGTTTATTATTTATATGATCTTTTAGGTGATTTTATCCAGTTTCAGCTTTTATAGTTTTTAATTATATATTAACTATATATTTTATAGTAATTAATTTCTGCTTACTTTCTCTTGTTTTGTTTTCATTCCTCAAAATGAATATTGAATTGCTTAACTTTAGACTTTCTTCTAAATAAAAAATACATTTAAGTCTTAAAATTTTTTTAAGTCTATACATTTTTGCTTTAATATGATTTGTAGCTCTACCCCATAGATTCTGGTTGAAGATTTTATATATTTCATTGTGTACTCTTTCTTTCTCACACATACACACACACACACACACACACACACATACACATATATACATATATATAAGTATAAAAATTCTGCTAATATAAGATATTAAATGTTAAAAATATGTAATATTAAAATAACATCAGGAGCAAGTCTGATCAAATTTTGAAACATTCTACATATATACGCTTTAAATTTTATTATATAACTCAATTCTTTTATAGCCTAATTTTTTTGTTTACATGATCTCTCTGATTCTTAAAAATTTCAAAATCCTGCATTATACTGGTACTTGTTAAATAAACATTTCTGCAAAGCATAACACAGTGCAGAAATATGTACAAATAAAATGTGTGCAGCATGATGAATTATCACAAAATGAACACACTCATTTTTCTTCATCAAAGTCAAAAGGTACAACATTACCAGAATCCCAGAGCCCATCTATTGGTCTCTCTCACTCTGTAACGTCCTCCCTATCTTGAAATGGAACCATTATACTAGCTTCTTACATGTTATATTACTCTTGCCTGCCTTTGGAATGCATATAATTAGAATTATTGTAAACATATAATATTGCATAATAAGAGATAATATTGTATACATTATATGGTATGTATATGTAATTAGATAATATATTCACCATATACTATAATGATACATATTCTATTATTTTTAACTTTTTAAAAAATTTTCTTAATAAATTCCTCCATTAGTTTATTTTTAATGCTCTCTAATATTCTACTGGACAAATTTACTAAAATTTATTTATCTGTTCTACTGCTGATGGATATTTGAGTTTTTTGCAGTTTTCGGCTCTTACAAATAACACTGTTATGAGTGTATTTATATATGTCTCTTCATACACATATGTATGAATTTATTCTGGGTATAAATTTAGTAGTGGAATACCATTGTCATAGGGCATGCGTATGTTCAACTTTGGTACATGCTGCCAAATAGCTTTCTAATGTGATTTGTACCAATTTATATTCCTACCACAGAATGTGAAAATTCCTATTGCTTTACAATCTTGCTAATACTTGGTAATGTCAGACTTTTCAGTATTACTTTTATCTGCATTTGTGCAGTTGTATATTATTTAGGTTTTAATCTGAATTTAATCTGATGTCTAATCTCATGTATTTATTGCCTATTTATTTCAAGTTTCTTGGTCATTTTCTTATTTGGGTTTTCTTTTTATTGATTTGTCAAGTTCATTATATATTTTAGATCCTAAGTCTTCTCTCATTTACATAACACATTTATTTTTCTTTCATTGTAAATGCTGTTCCCCCCTATTTAAAAGCCTTTCTCTACTCCTATTTAAAAAGATATTCTCTTACATTTTCTTCTAGAGGACTTATTATTTCCTCCTATTGACCTTTGACAAGTACACTCCACTTGGAACTAATTTTTGTATTTGTGAGAGTAGGTTTAGGATCAAGTATTATCTTTTATATGGATAGTCAGTTGAACAAACACCATTCTATGTATTTGATTTTTAAAAACAGGATTTTTTTTTTACAGCAGTTTTAGGTTTATGGCAAAGTTGAGCAAAAAGCACAGAGAATTCTCATACATCCCTTGCCCTCCCGCCGCCATGCACAGCCTCCCCAATATCAACATGCTGCGCCAGAGTGGTTACAGTTCTTCTTCAGAGTGGTGTTTCTAAAATCCATAGTTTACTTTGGGGTTCGCTCTTGGTGTTGTATGGACATATGTGATTTTTGATGCTGTTGTAAGTGGTATCGTTTAAAAATTTACTTTGTAATGTTTGCTGATGGTTCATAGAAATACAATTACTTTTTAAGCGTCCATCAGTCTTTTTAAGTGTCCATCAACCTTGCTAAATTTACTTGTGAATTTAGAAATTTTTTTCTGTAGATTCTTACTGATTTTCTAAAACACTGTTGTGCTATCTGCAAATAATGTTAGGTTCCTTTCTTTATCATTTTTCAGGGTTTTTATTTCATTTTTTATATTCTTAATACCATCCATTTATTTTCTTACCTTAGTGCCCTGGCTATGTCTGCTAGTACAATGCTGAATAGATATGATATTAAGCCTTATTTATTTATTTTTTATTTTTAATGTGAGCTGAACTTGAGTGTCCAAATTTCTGGGAGGGGGAGGTGATGAGGAGAGAGGACATTAAGATAGTGCATTCATATTCTAGCAATTTGATTTATTAAAGAATCTGTTTTATCTCTCTCTGGATATGGGGTTACTTTCCAGTCTCTCAGTCTTCAGTCTAATGGCCAGAGTGCCTTAACTTCACTGATAGTTAATGGTGAGAGGCACAGAGGTTGCTGTCTTTATGGGTTAGTGATTCTCTAGCAAGTAATTTGTTTCTTCACTGTCTGTTACCTCTTCTCAGAAGGTGGTACTATCTCAGTGACAATAACAAAGAGAACTCAACCTGTCCATCTGGCTTCTCCTTAGTTCTCTGGGGGAAATCCTCCAAGGAGCAAACATTACTATGACTAGGTATAAGCCAGGCTGTCTTTGGATTCAAGAATTGGTTTTAATTCTGAGCTCAATCCTCTACTGCTCTTATATTGAATCTTGTCCATACCATCTCTCTCCTTCAGAATCCCCAGTACCCAAGTTCTTACTCACCTCCCCCAGGCACTAGAGCTGCTTGGCTCAAGAGAGGTGGAAAGAAGGAATATAGTTGGTGGATGAGGTCTGAAGCAGCCATCTTCCTTGTCTTTCATTTAGAAAGAGTAACTTTTCAGTTTCTTTGTATAAATAGATAGTGAATATTCTCTATTAAATTGTCTATCTGCTTTTTTCTATTTTCAAATGTTCTGAAAGAAAGTAAATTTTACACCCTGTAATAGGGGAGGAATAAAACCTATTTCAAGTAATGTCTTTTTCAGAAAGTCAAGTGCTACAATTCTTTAAAAGAAGATATTACAAACAACTCATTTGAATGCTGAATGGTGGGCATTAATGGTTATTTATAGTGAAGGCCATGTCTCATAGATTCCTTAAATTCGTTTGGAAGGCAATGTTGGTAGGATTCTTATTAGAAATATGCTTTCTATGAGACTTTAATAGTAGTTCTATTTTTATCTGGGAAGAAATGAACCTTACAATACTAATTTTCTCACTTAATGGATTTTCCTCCCTTAAATAAGCCCAATTCTCTAATCTGGGGTGAGGAGCAGCTTGCTTTAGCCTTTATAGAAAAGTACACTTAAATTATATAAGGGAAAAACAATTCAAGTAAAATATGATTTTAACCTTTTTTGGATACTGAAGAAATCGATTCCTAATTTTCCTTCATGTCTCATTCTGGAGGTTGCTTTTGCAAAATCTAGGCTTTTAAATTATGCATGAAGTATTTTATACAATGTGTGAGTTGGTGGGAAAGAACATAGATTTTTAAAAAATGCATGAGAAAACACAAAGGATATGTTTTTATTGATTTAATAGGTATTTCCTTGTCTGCGTACTCTGTGTAGGCACTGGCCTAATCGCTAGAAAAACTGGTGAGCAAGACAGATGATGTACCAACCTCAGGCAGCTTAAATTTGGGTATATTGGAAGACAAAAAATAAACAAATATATAACATATCTGGTAATGACAAGTATAATGAAGGAAAATAAAAGAGGGAAAGTGCATAGAGTTGAGCGCTATTTTAGATGGAACACGCTCATCTTAAGTAGCAGCTTGTGTACGTATATAGATATATACATGTATGTACATATGCATAATTTATTATAAGGAAATGATCTATCTGAATTTGAAATTTGTTGCCATTTATTTATATGTACTACTTGCTTATAATTTTATCTCTTTATCTGTGATTATGAATGTCCTTTCTGATTCCTATACTTGTCTATTTTTGCTCTTTCTCATTTTAACATGATTGATTTATTTTATTGGTCTCCTCAAAAAGAAAAACAAGAAACCCTTGATTTTTGTTTATCCTTTCTACATTTTTTGTTGTTATTTTCCTAATTTCAGTCTCTGTCTTTATTATCTCTGCATACTTTCTTTTAAATTCCTCCTAATTTTTCAAAATGAATATTGAGTTTCAGTACTCTAAACTTTATTCTTAATAATCAATTCATTGATGTCTACACATTGTTTTTGAATAACATGATGGGCATACTCTCCTATTCATTCTAAGAGTGACCATGGAAGATGAAGAACCTCCGGATGTGAAGCCAGAGGCCATAGAGGACAGTGACAAAGAAATTTCTTAACCAGGGGTTGTCAGATGAGCTAGCCAAGAAATTTCTCCATAGCTAGGTATAGAGTCTAATTTCTGAAGAGCAGATTGATAACTGCTACGGACCAGTGATTATTGGTATTTTCCCTCCTGTTTCCAAATGGAAACTTACATTAATATTGTCTAGTACCAACTCTATCATTGTATTTTATCTGAGAGAGAAATGTAGGTAGATAACCTTTAAAAAATCCCCCATTAGGCCATGAACAGTCACCTCCAGACATGGTGGAGAAAGCTGATCATAAACCAGGGAGCCTGGACTTTGTAATGGATACCCTAATGTATTAGGTTTGGAACTTACCTTTCTTGGAGTAAGGCAAGTGTGTTTTACCTGCTGAAAGTAGGATGCATATTACAAAAGGAATGGACTATGAAAAAGATTACTAATTAGTTCCCAATATTTTTTTCCCACTTAACTGTACAATAGTAGAATTTTTAGCTTCATTACTCCAGATGAAGACTTTATTTGTTGGCCTCCTTCTTGCTAACTGTACTGTGTGACAAAGGGCTGATCAGTGGGTTGTGAATGGAAATAATTTGTCCAATTATTGCATCAGATGCTAAAATGGAAGGGTGTGTCTTCCCTGTGCTCTTCATCCATTTCTGCTGGTGGAGGCAGAAATGATGGTGTAAAGTGGAGCATCACTTCGAACAGGTGGATGGAAACTATTTAAGGATGGACAGCATAATAGAAGGAACTGGGGTCCCTATTGATTGTAGAGTTATATACAAATCCTCAACTCTCAACATGGACATTTAAACGAGAGGGAATTTAATACCTATTTTGCCTAAGGCATTGTTAATTCTGGGTTTTTGTTACAGCAATTGAAACTATATCCTAAGTAATAGATTAATGGAGAGGAGCATTCCTGGAGGAAGAAACAGAAGTACTATGCCCCTAGGATAAAAATATGCCCAGTGTTTCAAGGATGAGCTATGAATTCTGCTTGGCTGGAGCACGTTGTGTAAGGGGTTGAGAAGGAGGAAGTAAAGTCAGAGAGGTGACAGGAATTGGACGTGTGAAATCTTCTAGATCATAGGTTTTATTGGATTTTATTCTAAGGTTCCTAAGAAGCCTTTTGAAAGTTGAGAATGGGGGGGAGGAACAAGGGGAGGGGGAGAGAGAGAATCTTAAGCAGGCTCCATACTCAGCATAGAGCCTGTTGGGGGGCTTGATCTCACGACTAAGACCATGACCTGAGTCGAAATCAAGAGTCAGATGCTTAACCAACTGGGCCCCCCAGGACCCTCTCTCAAATCATGACTATTAAATTATTTTTTGAATGAATAAATAGACATAATCTTCTATTTCTCTTTCCCTAGATGTCAGCATTTTTCCACAGCTGAGGGAAAGGTTCTTGTATTAGGTATGGTGAAACTTAGGTGATACACCAAATAAACCTTGACATCTCAGTGTCTTAACTTGCTGGAAGTTTATTTCTCAGTCGGGTTGTAGACCCTTGCTAACAGTCCTACCTGGGTGACTTTCCATGTGGTCTTTCAGGCCACATTTGCTGTCAAGTTAAGACTTCCACCTCCTCCAGGTTTGCAGATTCCCTTCTGGTTGGTCCTAGAGTTGAGAAAAAAATGGAAATCATATGTGAAAGGTTTTAAATTTCTACTCCTGGGAGGGGTGGCTATCACTTCTGTCATTTTTCATTCACCAGAACTTGGTTGTATGGTCACACCTAAATGCAGGGGAGTCAGGGTAGTGTGGTATAGCTATATAACCAGGAGGAGGAGGAAATGGGTGAGCATGAAACAGTTTTCACCAATTTTCAATAAGCTTTGTTCATAAGTGAATGAGTGAAAGAATGGGTGATGCTTTTATATTTCATAGGAGAGGACGACAGATCTAAGAATATAACCTCTTTCTTGCGAGAGTTAATATTTTCTTGGAGTTTAGTTTGATGGAGTTTGGAGAGTTTAGTTGGTTGAAATATTTAAATTATGAAGAATGGAGAAAGTTCAAGGGCAATTATCTACTGACAGCAGACACAAATAATGTTAAGCCCTTTTATTTTGCCTTTTTCCTCCTACCTATAATGTAATCAATGCAAAATTTAAGTGCTAGGGTGATTTTTCTTCCTTATATACAAATTTGAACTTGATTATTTATTGTATAGAATTCCTTATAACCAGAATAAAAAATTGAATTGTGATTATAAACTGAATGAGTAAAGTGGTATATGACAATTATGTGAATGCAATTTTGTCATTTAAATGCTCATAGGTTGTCATCTTTCGTTAGAGAATTATACGATTTTTAAAATCAACCTCTGAACATAATACTAGAATAATCTTTTTAGTTTTAAAAGTTCACTGTAAGTTTAATCTTTGTTACATCAAAGGAATTTTATGTTAAAATGCAGTTTCTTTTATACATCTGAAATATCATTGCCTACATAACCACTTTTTACGTTGTTTGAAAACAGGAATTTCCTATCTTAAATAACTAAGAAAACATTCCATTCCCCCCCCCCGAAGGATTATATATGTCTTTCCTTCATGATACTGTGCCATTTCAGAAAACAGTTACCTTTCTGACCTCCTGATTTATGTTAAGTGTTATTTTGTCCTCAAGTTGCAAAGTAAGTAGGACTGCAAATAAATTTGCTAGTTGTTACTCATACTTAGTTGATTTACTACTGTCATAATGAAAAATTTCCAGAGTCCAAATATATAATTTGATAAAAATTAATGAATCTGAGAACTAGAAGATATATAAGAAATCATGTAGTCAAACATTCTTATTTTATAGATTAAGAAAAAAGTCTAGACGATAATGTGACTGGACCAAAGTTCTAGAACTCTCTAGCAACAAAATAGAGATTGAACCACCCAAGCTCACAGTTCAGATTTCCATTAACGCATCAAATTTAAACTCGATACATGTAAAATCCTCCTATCAAGCATATATTGAGTTTCTTCCTCAATATATGTATACATTCTTTCTGTTCTAAGTTCTATCAAACACTTATTTCATATTGATTTAATGGATTTTTATGTCAAAAGAAGTCATTAAAATTTTAACTCATTACTTTATAATTAATATAGAAAATAGTTTTAATTTAGCACTTAAATGTATTTTTGTTATTAGGCAAATAAGGTGGCCTACTTGAGATTAATAATAAATATAAGCAATTGTACAAAGAAAAAAATGAATCTTTCACAAAAAACCATAGCATACAGTAGTTCAGGGTGTTTACTTACCCAAATGAACAGATAAGTTGGTGCTGAAATCCTTCCTGGAGGAAGAAGTATGTTTTTCTATTTTGCCCAAAGATGGTGAACAAGTTAGCAAGAGTCCAGTCTTAAAGTGTTGTAAGGTTAGGAAAGAGATATATGCTACTATTAAATAAAAACTATCTAGAATTATACTTCTGAATTCCTTCAGAAAACTTTGCTCAGAGAGACTGTTCAAAATTTATTTAACGAATGAGTAGAAAAAGAGAGGCTTCAAGATTTAGAGTGGAGTCAAAATGCTCCATAAGATTTGGAGATATTTCAATGAACTGATGTTAAAGAAAGAGGAACTCAGTAAGATATTGGCAATCCCCTTTGCTTTTATGAAGGGCATTTTGTATCTTCTCTTTTAATTTAAAAGAAACTAAATAAAGTTCATGAAACTCAGTTTCTGAAATTCAGAGAAAAACTTTGCTAAAAAGTTCTTGCTTGTTTTGTGTTCATTGCACTTACAAATCTCCTTTTTGTAATATTAGCAATGAAAAGCTTAAAATTGTTTTGAGTACTTCATTCTGAATAGCACATTATAGTGAAATACAATGTGAATTGACACTTATCTTTGCAAAACCTTAATGACATTCTAGATTATTCTTTCAGATATTTGGAGCAAGTCCGCCATGTTTATATGTAGAAAGCACTAAGGGCTTTCTATGCTCTTAAAAAATTAAATTCTTTTTGTCGGTGAGGTTTCATTATAAAAACACTGGATACCTCACTTTATAAAATTAACAATACAAGTGGAAATATTTTAAAAATTATTTTAGCTGTTATGCTTTATTTGATATCCTGAATTCTTTTAAAAATTCTTAGGAAATATGCCAGCTTATTGTTCAGACTTTGCAAAGACATTCGATGGTCTAGTCTTTCAGTTCTCCAAGAAACAGATGAAAAGCAATTCTGTTATCAATGTACTCAACATATTGAAAAGAGCAAAATAGCCTTGCTTACCTCTACAACCATTCTTCCAATCATTGTCAGCCATTTTGAGCTGATTATAATTTTTCAAAACACCATAGTTTGGTGCACTCCTTTTTTTCCACCTGGAATTCCATCTATATTTGCCATACAGAAGTGTAGTCAATTAGAGTTTGTCCAAGAAATATTCATTTATGGCCCTTTAACCTTTATGGGAGGAATTTACCTCCCCACTCCATTGATTTCAGGCACAGCCATATGACTTGCTTTGGCCAATGGAATGTTGAAAAATAAAACGGTAATGCAAAAATACTTGGAACTAAATGATAATGAAAATAGGTACAACATATTAAAACTTGTGGGAACTGTTAAGCATTTCTTAAAATGGAATTTTATAGCCTTAAATGTTTATATTAGAGAATAAGTGATGCTAAAAATACTCAATGGATTTCACAAAGTTAGAGTCACTGAAATTTCCTGTTCTTGCATCCATATTCTGGCTCAGGACATAGAATTCCATGAGTGTCCACCTAAAGTCTTTTCTGGGTGCCCCAAGTGGGTAACTTCCTCATGTGCTCACATGGTCTTTCTTGCTCTCCAAGGCAGACTGCCCCTTTTCTTTGAATTCTACTTATATATGTAGTTGAAGATTACTTACCATTGTCACCATTGTGGTATTTTTTCATGGGTGTTTGAAAAAATGAGCTCCTTGGATTTTTTTTTTTTCTATTGTGTTTAGCAGCTTTATTGAAATATAACTTACATTTCATAACATTCACTCATTTTAAGTATATCATTCAATGATTTATTTATATTTTCAGAATTGCACAACCATCATTACAATCTTGCTCATTTATAGTCACTCCCCATTCCCATCCCCAGGCCTAGGCAACCACTAACTTGTCTTTTCTGGACATTTCATGTAAGTGAACTATACCATATGTGGTCTTTTGTATCTGACTTTTTTCACTGAATGTATTTTTGAGGTTTATCCATGTTGTAGCATGTATCATACCTCACTCCTTTTTATTGCCTAATGGATTGGTTTTGAGATTCTGTGGCTGGAAAAATTAGGTAACCGATTTCTTGAGATAATTTATGGGACTCTGGGCACAAGCAGTGCTGCTTTGTAACTCATGAAAGAAAAAATCAGTGAGTTGCGGAGAGTGTTATTTTCCTTTCCCTCAACTCTGCATAGAATATAGCATGACCTTGACTCTTCAAGAAATGACAGAATTCAAATCATCAATAGCACTCTTGGCATTGATGTTGGTATTCTCATGTTGAACTAACAATTTAGTTAGTTTGCTCAAGTTAGTATAGCTAGTAAGTGCTGAAGCCTGGATTCCAACTTAAGAAGTCTGGATTCAGAGTTTTACCATTAGGATATACTGGACACTGATGGCCAGAAACCAAAGGCGTAGCCATGATTCCAACAATAGGAACATCTTTGATTCCCATCACTGGCATTTTTGCCATGGAAAATCATGCTGTCTTTCTCTTATTGTAAGATTCTTCAAATAGAATACTGTTTTGATGTAGCCTAAAATGACCACACAACATTTTGTATTTTAGTAAAACAAATGGAAATGATAGATTGAACTTATAAATGTTACCTATCTTTCATATAATGATACTCCATTGTTTAAAATAAGTTTAATGTACAATCTTATTTGATCTTTATTAAAATCAGTGAAGAAAGTAAGACAGCTAGTAGTGAGTACCTTATGGGTGCCAGGCATTATTCTGACATTTTTTATGTATTGTCTCATTTAGTGATCATAACAATTCAGTGAAGAAATACTATTTTATTTTCCTTATTTAATAAATGAGGAAATACTATTTTCTTCATTTTATAAATGCAGGAAATGAGTCTCAGAGAGGAAAATAATTCACTATAGGCCCCATGACTAATAGGTGATAGATCTTGGATTGGAACCCTGTGTCTTTCCTTCCAGTCCTTCCATTTTATTTTACTTCCATGAAAGTAAATGTTTGAAAGCATATTAGAAGGATAAGGATGCATAGAAGAAGCTGTGAAAGAAAGGCCAATTCTTTCACCAAGTTTCATTTTTGTGGATTTTTCATAAGCCATGAGATATTTGTGTTGTGCATATGTAAAGCTGTGTTTGCACTCTGTATGGAATTTACCTGGGAGTTAATTATTTCTAGTCAGCAAATATTTATTGAGCAGCTATGATTAAGTTACTAGATTACTGTGCTGATGTGAAGTCAGTAAACTAAGGAAAAGAGGGAGAGTGAGGGGGAGAGAGATGGAGAGTGAGAGAGAGAGAGAGAAATAATAATAAAAACTGCCTTCACTGAAACCCTAAACTCATTGCTTGTGTGAATTCAATCTTTTCAAACATAATTGAACTTGGTCACACCATATTGTATATGTGGGGATAGACCAAATATATTATCTTGCAGAAAAACGTGAAAATTGATTTTGACATAATATTCTCTATCTAACATAAAATACAGAATCACAGAATGTTAGAGCTGTGAGAGAGGCCTTAAAACTCATTCAGTCCAGTGATTTTCAAACTTGACTGCACAACAAAAATCAACCAGAGAATTTCCTAAACCCCAGGCTATGAGATTCTGTTTCAGCATTCTAGGATAGGCCTGTTAGTCTGGATTTTTAATAAAAATTTCCAGCTAGTGAGTAGCAGGTTTGTACACAGGCCCTTGAAAACCATTTAGTCTAAATATTAACATTTAAAGGTGGGGAAATTGAGACCCTGATAGATGAAGTGATTCTAATAGGTTCAGCATATATTTCTAGAAGACAGGGGTGGCCTGATATTTTGTCAAATATGCTGTTATAATCCCTCAATAACTGTGTGTCAACCATACAGAATTTAAATGAAAGATATGACAATTCATGTGATTTTATATTTTAATGAGAAGTATGTGAAAACATCTCTAAGCATTAACCTCAATGCTTGATAGAACTGTGCTAAGAGAAAGGTTATTTATACTTTCATTTTATCATTCAATCAAATCTGATTGATTTCAGAGCTATACAGACACACAAAATGACAAAGGGATGTCATTTTGCAGAAAAACAGAATTTGTCTTAGAATAGTGACTTTTAAGAGGTTGATAATTGTATTATTTTGATAATCGATTTCTAATTAAGTCACTGCATGTGATAAATGAGATATTCATATTCTGATTCTCATTAGTCATCATTAAGGGCCATGAGATTAAAAAGTGGTAATATTCTTATTGAACCACATTAAGTTTGCCCTCTATTATTTCCCATTCTGTTAAGAGATAAAAATATGATGTTGCATTTAGTTTTTTGAGGTATTGTGTTTGTAGTGAATGTATAAAATGGATAAAATCAATATATATAGAAAATTATAGAAATATTCCATTGAGTATTATTTTTATTCTTGTACTGTTAAGATCTCTTAGTGAAATGTGTATGTATTTTATGGTGGGAGAGGCTTGCATCTTTGGGTGTAGTAAAGGGTAAAGCAGGAGTTATTCAGAGAATAAATATTCCCAGAGGAAATTGTTACAGTTATGGCAATTCACTCACATACTTTCTTTGTTGAAGTTGCCTCATAGTAAAATATATTAATGTTAACTACCATATTGTGAGGTATTGTGAAAATTGAATATGCCTGCTCATACATGCACACACAAACACATTTTGAACCAATTGTCATTTTGGTCAGTGATGCTCATCAATCATGGTTATCACTATTGGTACTTAAATGTTCATCGTTCAGTCATTCATACAATCACTCATTTAACAAACATATATTGAGCGTATAGTAAGTGTCAGGCACTAGAGGTGCTTAATGGAGCTTTCAACAGCCGTACCCAGAGAGGAAGACAGATATTTGAGTGGGACCCACCTGTATACACACTGGAACTTCTAAGAGCTACACTCTAGGTGTAAAGATAAAGTAGAAATAGAGAGATCCTTGCACGGAATTTCAGCTTAGCTTTGAAAAATCTTAATCTCTGAAATTGGGTTAAGATGATCCCAGCGGGCCTGTGCCCATAGGAGACTGAAAGCAGTATACTTTAATCCTTTCTGGAGGAAGATAACATAATTTTAGGATCCAGATTATTTTTACCAACAATTTTTTCAAATACAGTGCCTGACACTGAAAACCTAAATAAGAAGAACCAATGTGGGAAAAAAAGAAAACAGTAAAAACACTGTAACAGGTCTTATGATATTGACTGCTGGTGATGGGAAAAGATGTTCTGGTAAGTCTATGGGAAGCTCCAGCTGGAAAATCACAAAAACTTCCTAGAGTTCTGGAAGAAGGTCATGCCATGTATACTGGATAATTATATGCCTTTTGAAAGATAGTTTCTGAAATGCGCTTAAGAACAGTTACAGAATGTCTATATCAGACCATGAGACATCAAGTGACTATTCTTGCATGATTGTCCATCATGAGACATGTGAGATCTACTGAGTCATAAGGTCAGGCAAATCCATGTACCGACTTATCAGAGATGGAAGTGCTAAATCCAGATTGAACATGAGCAAGACTCAATGACACAAGCAAGCTGCATGAACAGGTAGCCCAGACACTCACCTTACCTACCATTGTTGTCTGATCCCTTTCCTCAGCTCACACCCACAGCCATTGGGGGAATCCTTGTAAGCAGCTGATAGCTAAGAAAAATTCCTGAGCTTCACTTATGGGTTGGCTGAGTATCTGGGGGCAAGTTAAAAATGGAGAGCTGCACAATAGTCTCATTCAGGACTTGAAAGACTATTACAAGGGAAAATCCTTCCAATAGGTAGAACTTTACACAGTGCATGTGTGGCCCATGATAAGAATATGTGGGGGTCATAGGCAGTGAAAAATGGACTTGCCTGTTGGTCAGCAGTCAAAAGGGAGACAGAGAGAGAGATCAGAGACAAAAGAGGACTGAGGTGGAGGTGTATTCATGGATATATGGAAGTGGGAAAAAAGTGAAGATTTTTATGTCACATGTTATCTCTATAAGAGAGCATCTACCATGAATGAGGCACCAAATAAGTTAGACCAAATAGACCAAACCAAGTTGGCAAAATGATTTGACCTGTTGGTATGAGCTAGCTTTGTTATTGGCTAACTCTAGTGCTATACCATGGGTGCATGAATGAAAAAGCCATTTTGGCAATATCAGAAGCTTTTTTAAAAGCTTCCCAAAGCCGATTTAGCTAATGTAGCTGCTAACAGTCCAACCTCCAGCAGCAGAGCCAATGTTTAGCCTCCAATATGGCAACCATTCTACATTGGGCCTCTGTCTCCTGAAAAGGCCAGCCATCTGTACTGGCAGGAATTAATACCTTTTCTCAGTATGATGTGCCTTTCCTACCTGCAGAGTCTGCACCTCTATCACCATCTGAGAGTTTATGGGGTATTTTATTTCTGACATAGGAGTCCACATAACATTGCATCAGACCAAGGGACCCACTATATTGCAGAGGACTTATACTTATTTTTAAAAGGGGCAAAAGATATATATACTGTCTATCTTTCTCTCTTCTGAGTGGAAGATATTTGTCAGATACATGTGTTGTGAATATTTTTCCCCCAGTCCGTGGTTCACTTCTTTATTTTCTTAATAATGGATTTCACTGAGTAGAAATCTTTAATTTTGTTGGTGTCCACTTGATCAGTTTTTTGTTATGGCTAGTGCTTTCCATATCTTTTTAAAAGCCACTGTTATTTTGAGTTTTCTTCATAAGTTTTTCTTCTAAAATTGATTCTAGCTGGTATGCTTTTTCATAGTAACAAAATAAAACAAAGAATATGTCAATTTTCAGTTGAAAATGAATATATTGCTTCCTTAAATGTGAATTTCTTTGATTTTATTAACCCCTTTAGATCTCAATCGATAACTGGTAGATGTGAATTTAAATTTTAAGCATATTCCATAACATAAAAAACCAAACAGATTTTTAAACCTCATAAAAATTTGTTCAGCATATTTAATTAACTGAACAATGTATTCCAATCTTAACGTAAATATTTGAAAGCTAACTGTATAGTTAATGTTTTGGAAATTTTTATGTGTGATATACTCATATATTAGTCTTTCCTTATAAGTGCCAAATAGATTTTTAACATCATAAGTTTTCTGATAATGTTATGTGTGTGTGTGTGTGTATTTGAAATGAGAAAATTCACCGAAAAGGAGCTTTTAAAATAACAAATATAGTATTTTTATACAAACAAAAGAGAGTTCAGTCTAAAAGCATTAGAACTCAGTGTAAAAATATATTCTTTAAATAAGAAAATCGAATGGTAAGAAAGTTGTATTCAGTTGAACATCATGCAGAAGAAATCTGTTTACATGCTAAAAATAGAAGCCTTGATACTTAGCAGGATAATATTTGCCATTGATTTAATATTCAACACATATTTCTGCTGAAATGGTAGCACTTACTTGTAAAAACACTAAGCTGCTTCTGAGTAAAGCACTGAAGTAGGTTGGTAATAAGTTAGTAAAATAGATTTCAAAAGGAAACATTTATACTTGTATCCTTTAAAAATATAACTACCAATTTTATAGTTTTTAATTAATTTGCAAGGTGACATCTATGGCTGATTTTTAAAATATACTGAAGATATCTTTTCTCGATGTCTCAATTTCTGCAATGCATTTCCTCTAGGGTTTAAAAGAATATTTTTTAAAGGTGAATAGCTTGCACCCATTTTTTTCTGCCTTTTTTTTTTTTTAAAGATTTTATTTATTGACAGAGAGAGAGACAGCCAGCGAGAGAGGAAACACAAGAAGGTGGAGTGGGAGAGGAAGAAGCAGGCTCCCAGCGGAGGAGCCTGATGTGGGGCTTGATCCCAGAATGCCGGGATCACGCCCTGAGCCGAAGGCAGACGCTTAACGACTGAGCCACCCAGCCCCCCCCCCACTTTTTTTTTTTTTTTGCTATCATTAGTTGATCTTGAACTTATCTATGTTGTGTGAGTTTAAATCCTGGCTATACTTTGTATCATAGCTCTACTATGTGAATATGAACAATTACTTAACATATAACATCAATATATTAATAATACCTAACTCACAAAATTGTTGTGAAAAGTAAATAAAATTAGGCATGTTAACTGGCTTAAAATAGCACCTGGGGCCTTTGGTAAGCATTAAATAAATGTTGACCATTGTTACTAGTATTATATGTGCATACATACATGTCTTAGTCTATCTGAGCTGTCAGAACAAAATACTATAGACTTGGGTAGTTTAAAAAATAGAAATTTATTTCTCACAGTTCTAGAGGCTGGGAAGTCCAATGTCAAATTGCCAGGAGATTTGGTTTCTGGGGATAGCATTCTTTCTGGCTTGCAGATAGCTGCCTCTTCCCTGTGCCTTCACACGGGGGAGAGGGAGGAGACAAAGAGGGGGAGGGGGGAAGAAGGAGAGGAAAGGAAGGGAGAGGGGAGGAAAGAAGGAGAGAGGGGTAAAGAGGAAGACAAAGAGAGCTCAGTCTTCTTTTAAGGTCCAAGGTCCCCACCCTCATGACCTCATTTAACCGTAATTACCTCCTAAAAACCCTGCTTCCAGGTTCAGTCACTTTGGGGGTTAGGGCTGCAACATGGGAATTTTGGGAGAACATTATTCAGTCCACGGTACTATATAAAGTATCTGTCAATTTTATTTATTTTATGAAAGCATTTATATGTATGGAACAATTTATAAATATGTATATGTGTATAAAATATAAAAAATATTTCTTATAGAAATATAAACTATACATTTATAAGTAGTTTTGTTTGTATTTAATATATAATATATACATAAATGTTTCTTATAGAAATGTAAATATTTATACATTGAAAATACCATATGATTTCGCTCATATGTGGAATTTAAGAACAAAACAAGTGAACAAAGGGAAAAAAGAGAGAGAGAGGCAAACGAAGAAACAGACTCTTAACTATAGAGAAGGAACTGATGGTTACCAAGGGGAGGGGTGAGTGGGAGGATGGAGGAAGTAGGTGATGGGGATTAAGGAGTGCACTTGTGATGAGAACGAGGTGATGTATGTGGAAGTGTTGAATCACTGTATTGTACACCTGAAAACAATATTACACTGTATGTTAACTAACTGGATTTTAAATTTTTAAAAAAGCAGTGAAAACTAGATTGTTTGCCTCTATTTATTCACAAAAGATGTTTTTAAAAGAATGGCCCAAAAGATGCTATTGGAATTTCTATAATGCTTATGCAAGACCAGATGACTCATATACACAACAGTTTAGAGGTTTCCTCCCCTTATTTTTTTCTTTTTTTCCTACTTTTTTCATCAACTCAGATTGCTACAAATGACAACACATTCATGAAGAATTGCTCTTCTGTATGCTGTTAATTTTTCCACAAGGAAAAACATGATCATATACTTCCAGTTTCACATGTAATCTTAGCGAGATATAATTCTCTTCTTGGTGAGGGTTGAGGAAAAAGAAAATAAAAGAGATTGTGTTGGAGGATGAAAGCAAATAATCACCCAGAATGTGGATTTGGGATCGAATGAAGTAGTTTCTTTCAAAATGATTTTCAGAATTGTCCTGACACCTTCTGTTGCACATCTGATGAGAATCCGAAGGAGTGCCGGTGTTGTCTAGCTGAGCTGCTAGATAGGGTTAGAACATTGCTGGGTATGGATGCTGCTGACCCAACAGTGAAGGCATTATAGAATCACTTTCCTTTTTGAAAATTATTTTTATAATATTTTGTATTCTTTGGGTACTGAATTTTTTCCCAGGTGGTTTTTATGGTTAAACTCAGGAGATGAATATAAAGTTTTTCCTTACATACATATATTGGAAAAGAATGAAGATAATATATGCTCTATCGTAGAAAGAATTAATATAGGTGACAATAGTAGGAGCTCTAAGGTTTGGAGTTTTAGATTTTGCAGGAATCTTATTATTTTTGGACAAGGCATTTTATAGAAGGCTGTGAAAATTATGTTTTTATTTGTCTCCCATGTTTTTTAAATGATAGTATTATAAAATCAGAATACCTAAATTATATCTTGGCTTTGCTCCTCATTGCCCTGTCATTTTCTCAGTCCTTCTATCCCATGGTTTCCTCACCTGTAAAGAAAATAATAATAGTGCTGAGGTGTCAGGTTTACTGTGTTATTTAATCCTTGAGACCATATGTAGAAATGTGCCTGGCAGTAAGTGAACAGTAATGTTACATATTACTTTTAGCTTATTAGCCATGTTTTCTGTAATCCCACTTCTCTCTTAAATCTTTAAGTAACAGAAGTGGCTCTGTGATGCTATCCTTGGACAGAGTGTTCCACCCCTCTTGTTGCAGTAATAGGTTTGTTTGAACATACAATGTAAAATGGACCAGTCACTGTCTCTTGTGGACTTACTTTATTTCTGCACTTCATTTCTCTTAAACCAAATTCAAGCTTTAAAAATAAAGTTGGGGGCGCCTGGGTGGCTCAGTCAGTTGGGCATCTGCCTTTGGCTTGGGTCATGATCCCAGTGTCCTGGGATCAGTCCCGCATCGGGCTCCATGCTCAGTGGGGAGTCTACTTCCCCCTTTCCCTTTGCTGCTGCTCTCTCTCTCTCTGTCAAATAAATAAATAAAATCTTAAAAAAAACCCACAAAAAATAAAGTTGTGGTTGTACCAGCAATGTGCATCTTTCAAGAAAAACTGGGGGGCGGTGGAGAGAGAGAGAAACTTTCATAATATTTGACATGTGAATGCATTTATGTCCGAAGGAAACAAAATCTACTCCTAGACCACTTAGTGGGCCATTAATTATTTATTTTTTTGTCTCCCATCCACCCTCCTTCCTTCTTTGTCTTTCACCTTTCTTTCCTTCATTTTTCTTTTTTTCTCTCTTCTTTTCTTTCTTTTGATTTGATTTTCTGTCACTTGCCATTTGACCAGTGTATAAGTTTTATCTAATGAAGAAATTAAAAAAATAATAACTTTAATATAGATTTAAAGGAGTTGAGTGGGGACTAATGCAGAGCAGACACAGTACTGGGAGCTGAGGTAATTGTTTCATTATGTAATATTGAGTCAGTCATTTGAAACAGTAACACATATTGTACATATTTAACCTTAATATAAATTATTTATATGATAAAATCACCCTAAACATTACCTGCTTATACAGCAAAATTTATCTTTCTTCTTGAACTTTCTTCTGCTTATTATGAAGGACATCATTATATGATAAACATTTAATCAAGGAATTCACTCTTTTGTGCAATACATGTACTGAAGTTTAATGTCATTAATTTAATGTCATTAATTGAATTTCAGTAAATTACAGCTCTTGTTTAGGTAAGAATCAATCACTGAAGAACAAAGTCATTGATTTTTCTCCATAAACATCAAACTAATGTTTACAGGGGTAAAGAATACCAAGTTTGGAATCTTGTAGGCTTGGACTTGTGAGTAAAAATACTTGGCATACTTATGGACTCACAATAGTCAAATGGAGTGAGGCGATTATCTGATAACAGTTTTCAGAGAAGAAATCTAAGCATTTGCCAGGTTTCATGGAAAATCTACTAGAATGATTACTAGATCACTACTAGAATAAATGCAGAACATGACATTCAAAGTAACTGACGAAGTTCAGTTTTCTTTGTGCACTTGCAAGTAAAAGTACTTAGAAAAAGAAGTCTTGCAGTGGATCAGATTGAGTATCTTAAAATGTTATTAGCAAGTAATGACATATTGGATCTCACTGAAGGCCTCTCCACTGTTATATTGTCCAATGGAATATGTCTGTATTTGCATGGACCTAGCACATATTCGACACATCCTTGTTAAGCCACCGAGAAAAATAGTGGTTTTGTATTACAGGGAAGCAAGGAATCTTACATTTCAGGACCTACCTTTCAAAATTGTCACAACCTCTGGATTAATTTGTTGACTTGTCCATATCTCTTTTGCCTTTATTTGATCAAGACGATATACGTTCAGAATTTTTTTTTCTGATTATACTTAGGGGAAGAGAAAGGTACTAAAAAGTGTTTATAATTCTACTTTAAAACTCTGAATCTTATTTATCTTTCAAATCTAAGGTTAGGTTCTACCTACTTCCCAAATCTTTGTCTGACTTACTTTTTCTTGGAGATTCTATATTGTATCTGCTAGTCCTTTAGCACTCATTGTTGAAGCCAGTGGGTGTGGCAGTAAAAATTATACCACTACTCTACCCCCAATTCTGAAGCAATTAAAAAATAAGGCAAATTGGGCTAGACAGGGGATAAAAAAAATATCACCTTCATTAGTGATAAACTTGATGTAGGTAAATGTGGCTTCTATCTTACTGGCAAATGGGTTTGTTACTGGTGTTCACCAGACTATTGTAAATCTACTGTAGTAGAGATATCAGCTGCTTACCAAATCTCCACATACTCTTCAATATTACTTAGCCCCTTTGCAGTTAAACTGAATAATGTCACTAGTTCTAGACATGTACAATATGTTATTCCAGATTCAAGCATTTAAACTCTACTGTGCCATCAATTTTTCTTCAACTTAGCAAAATTGTCAGAAGCTTACCTGTTCAAATGGTGCAGTGGCCAGATGTGAACCAATTGGATCCTTGAGTCATTGCATAGAAATGAGTCACCCTGTAGAGCTGCTGATCCAAGCTAACTTTGTTATGTAAAGCCGTTAAAACTTTGTTAGCCTAGCACTGCCTAGCTTAACATACCTAAACCATTCCCACTTAGTCCTTTGGCAGTGGCAGAATTTCCTCCCTAGAATGGGACGGCAGAGTGGAATGCATTCTCTCTGTAGGGAGCATATTCTCTCTCCCAAAGGAGAAAGGAAAGGAAGTGGCTGGCTAAATGTGCCCCATTTCCTTTCACCAACTCATGGATCCTGTGTGGGGGTGAACAAGTGAAAAGATGCAATGATAGTGGAGCTCTTGACACATTAAAGAAAATAAGAAGAGTGTGAAGAAGAGTTCAACTCCCCTAACATTCTAGCTGCTCTTGTTCTCTTAGCCCACTGGATTTAATTAATAAACCTGTGGATTTCCATCATCAGCCTATAAAGATAGTCCTCCTTCTACCTTCATGAAGCCACTATATCAACCACTACTCCTTTGAGTATTCTTCTGGGACCACTGATGGATAGTATAATTTTGTTGCCACAAGGCTCTGAAATTGGACCCCCAAAAATTCAATTTTAAATTAACATTTAGGTCACACTTTTACAAACACTGAAAAATTTATTTCCATGTCTATTTCTCTTACCATTTTGTCCTAAAATAGCCTATCAATAGTTTATAACTACATTACATGACAACATTAAGATATGCAAATAATGGTGTCAACATAGAGATGCCCCAAATTTGCGACATGAACCCCTTCACACTCTTGATCACTGGGAAGAAATCAACATTCAAGGAAATTAAGTCCTCTTGCATGTTAAATTACCATACACAAAAATATAAAGAAATTGAAGTTAATATCAAATGATCTTGTACCTGGCTATTAAATTTCAAAGAAGTTAAAGTCCAAAGTTTATCCTTCTTTTTTTCTCTTTTCTATCTGAACCAGAGGGATTTCTTGTGTTTGGGGTGATTTAGGACTTCTTCAACAACCTTATCCAGAGGGAACTCAGAAGTTAATTTATTGAATGCCAGTATTCTAAGTGGTTCACTTTTTAAGAGTCCAAATACTTTGTAGAGCATGCATGATAAGTGTAACTCTAATCCCAAGCCTATTGAATTTAGAAAACGAAGCATTCCCCATTTAACAGAAATTATTCCCAGCCAAATTTTATTGCCAAAAGCTATTAAGAAAGACTTAGTCATTTGAGTGAAGGAGAGGAAAATAGGGATAGCTCCTACCCGCAAGGTTTAGTCACTAGGATGGTAGTTAGTTTATACCAGATGTGTGGAATTCATGACTGTGACTCTAAACACAATAAATAGAATTCCCACATTAAAGTGTGAATTTCGGCATCATATCCTTATCGTACCTGTGGTAAATATGCTCATACTTCCTGTTCATGCATGAGGAGAGACATATCAGGCACAGTGCCTAGATCATCTCCTCTAACAAACTATCCTATGATCTCTGGTTAAAAAAAATTTTTTTTTAGCATGTTAGCTCCTGCTCACTTTAGATCACCTGTGCGTCTGTTCCATATCTCTTTTCATTCCAGGATCCAGGCTGAAGAATCTTTGCTTGTTTGGAACATGCTGCTTTCATAGCAGAGGGAAAAGAGTAAGAGATGGAAAAAAAACAAAAGACAAACCCAACATTCAGTGTCTATTAAAGCTGTTATGTGGAAATGGTGAATGTCATATTTGTTCATATACAAGTGGTCAGAGTGAGTGACGAAGCCAGCCCCAATGTTCATGTGATGGATATGTATACTCCTCTACTGGAGGCACCACATGTCTTATGGCAGTGATGAGACTCCTATTTGCTTACAGGAAATGGGAGTAAATAATTTGAGAACAATACAAGCTATTATAGGTTACTATTTCCTCCTTGCAAAGTTTAGAATATAAAGTAAGCCATCCAATTGCAGGTCTTTCTCATCCACTATATGAAAAGTATCTTAATTTCTACTTCCCCCCTGAGCCCCATACTTCAGGCTCCCCAGTATTCAATAAAATGTGAGAATAGTCTAGTGTTATGGCATCAGAAATCTCTTGTGAGAAGGTATTTTCACACATTTTCAATCTCTCTTCTATAGATTTGCTTAAGCCCCAAATAAACTAGTCTCCTAGAAAGTTTTGTTATGTACTCTGACTCATGTAGTATTGAAAGGGGTGTTTTTAATATTCTAAATGTATCTTTTTGATATTACTTGTAATTTAATAGCACTGTAGCCACAAAATGTGTAATTCATATAGTGAATTTTGGAATTTTTTGAGAGTAGTTTTATAGCTGTGTGTGTGGTGGATTGTGTAAAGAAACTGTGCTTGAGAGGAATGTGCACCTCTACTATGTGGGTACAGAGCTTTATAGGATCCATTAAATAAAGATTATTAGTTATGCTTTTCAAACTTACTACATCTTTATTAACTCTTTTTCTTCATGGATCATCAATCATTGAGAAGGGCATTTTGAAATATTCTAATGTAATACTCAACTTATCAGATTCATCCTATAACTGTATATTTATGGTAAGCTATTTTATTAAGGCCTTTCAGTTTTGTAATTGTTATCTCTTCCTGTTCAGTTGAATAGATGGCATATAGCTTCCCAGCTAGAAACTTCCTTTCCTGGTCTCTTTTGCAACAAGCTGTATCCATATACCTAACTAATGAGGTGTTCTCTGTTCTAATTAATGAGGTGGGAGCAAAATGAAATAACTTCTCATTATGTGCATTAGAAGGAAGGTAATTGTTTTCTCTCTCCTTTTCCTCTTTCTGTTGGCTGAGACATGAACATGTTGTTGACCCAGTTTTATGCATTAAAAAAACAAACAAAAAGAGAGCAGTACTCCTGGTGGTGGTGGACCATCAACGTTGAAAGACTATGATGAGTCTCTTAATGACCTTCTGGTCCATTGCCTCTACTTTCCCAGAGCTGACTGATCTCCTGCCTCTGATTGTCATATGATACAGCAGGTGTGTTTGGAGTCTTATTTGTCACTGCAGCTCAGGTTGACCCAAACCAAGTTATTGACTTAAGTCAACTTGATATGATAGTAAGAAAATCATGCAGCTTTTTCTTTTTATTAGTATTTTCCTGGTATATCCTTTTCTAGCCTCTTACACAACTGATAACAGAAATACAAAGAATTGTATGAGGCTACTATAATTATATGCCAACAAATTGGATAACCTAGAAGAAATAGATAAATTCCCAGAAACATAAAACCTACCAAGACTAAATCATGAAGAAAGAGAATCTGAATAGACCAATATTGAGTGTAAGGAAAGTCAATAAATAATCAAAAACCTTCCAGTAAGGAAAAATCCATGATAAGATGGCTTCACTCATGAATGAAACATTTAAAAAAGAGTTAATACCAGTCCCTCTCAAATTCTTCCAAAAAATTGAGGAGGAGGGAACATTTCCAAACTCATTTTACAAAGCCAGTATTACCGTATTAACCTTTTCTTTCGTATGTGTTTATATTCTTTCAGCAGAGTGTATTTTCTAAAGATGACCACCACAACATATCCCATCTCACATGCCCTTGTGCAACTTGACCTTTCCATTTCATCGTCAAGAAGTGAATCTCTCTCTCTACCCCTGAAATCTGGACGGGCACTGTGACTGCTTTGACCAATATGCTAAGGTGGAAGTGATACTGTTTCAATTCTGAGCAAGGTCTTTACATGGCTTGAAAGACTTCCACTTGTTACTTCTTAGAATTAAGATTGTATATATATATTTCAAGGGTATATTTCATACTAAGAAAAATTGTTTTTTTTAATCTAAAATTCAAATTGAAGTGGGTATCCTGTGTTTGTATTTGCTGAATGTGACAACCCTACTTGGAAGCCAGCAAATATACCAGAGGTGTGATTAACCTGGAACTACCATGCTTGAGAAGCTCAAGCTGAGTGACCAGGCCTTACAGTATGAGACACCATGTGGAGGGAGAGAGAAGCCAAGGAATATCAAGGCACCAGCCATATGATTAAAGAAGACATTTTGGAAATAGCTCCTCAGCCCTAGTGATTCCCACTGATTCCAAGTGGATCAGATGTGAGCCAACCAGCTCAGACTTTCCTGAATTCCTGACACAAAAGTTGTGAACAAAAGAAAGTGGTATATTTTAAGCCAAAATTTTCAGGATGGTTTGTTATACAACAATTCAGAACTAAAATAGATGTGTGTTTGAAATGAACAAACAAATACTGATGTCTTTGTAGGTCTAAATTTGCTGTTGTTACTATTCTTAGTGAATTCCTCTGGTTTTAGTCATCTTTATTAATGAATTCATATCTGATTGCTTTTAATAGGTGGGAATTCTAAGTACCAGAATTTAAGCTATTCTCCTGGAGGGAAAGGGAAATTGCATTTTGTTCTGCTGGGACCAGGTCCCAGGTTTAATGCAGGTGTCTCAGTTTTACCTCATCATCTCACCAGAGACCCCAAAGTTTAATATTCTTGTCCGAACCATTACATGGGCAACCCCACCTTTTACCTTCCCTGACCATTAACCACTCCTATTCAAGTTTCAGCTCATGAGCCATTGTTTTTTCTTATTTTGGACAGAGAAGTGGTGATTTGGACATTTCTCTCTCTTACTTTAAATTTAATAATGTCTTTGAAAGTATCTTTTATTTAAAAGTGTCTTTTTTTAAGTAGAAAGACTTTTAGATATTTATCTGCCTTATTGCACAATTTCCATCTGTTATTTCTTCAGAAATTTTAAAATGGTTCATAGGAGACACAAATTCATGTACTGAGGTCCTAAAGGAGCTATACCAAATTCCTTGGAAGACCTCCACTCTGTGGCTGTGAAGAAATCCCAAGTTCATAGGAGCCTCACGGACCCTGTCTAAGACCCGGCATGATAAAAAGTTTGGGAAAAATTTTGTTTCTTTAGACTTTACTTAAAGAACAAGATGGCTCAGTTGAGGCTTTAGTTCATTTGGATCTTGATGTTTTTAATCTATACCAAGATTTAATCTTTGTATTTTAATTTCTTCCTTGGAACATAAAGATGACAAGACATTTTAGACTTGTGAATCTATGCTGACTATTATTATTAGACTATCCTAATTTAACATTCAACTGATTTGCAAAATCTTAGTTTATGTTGGACAATGTCAGTGGATATAATTTGAGATGGGAAATAGATGTGAGAGTGTGCTGTTTACTTTAGGTACATAATGGACTAGGATTTAATTCCTAAATGGAACAGGAAATGACCAGTCCTCCATGGTAATTAGTTTGTACACAAGGAAAAAATCATCAGGTTCAACTTGTGATGGTCCTATGCCTTTAATTTCAACAGTGTGAAGTTTTATGCAGCTATATAAACAATTCTAGGTTTTTCAGTTTTACTCATCACATGAATTATTGGACTGTTAAAAGTATTTTGTACTTTTTCATTTCTCTGATTAAATAAAGAAAAAGAAAATTTGCCTGGCTAAGTAGGTTATTAGCTGAAATTCTGAAAGTAGATTCTTTTAGCTTGATTTGCCAAATTTGGCTGTGAGACTTTTAGATAAATCTTCTGAGTTAAATTTTTTAAAATTTCTGAAGCTAAGAATAAAGATTTTTCTTCCTTGTCATCAAATGCAGACTGTAAATAGCCCTATGCATTTCATAATGAGTAGTATTAGCCCTAAACTTTCCCTTCTGGAAGTATCAGTCAGTTATAAAATTTTCTTCAACATTTAATTAATTGGAATTTTTAATTATTCTGGAAACTTTGAGAAATAAAATCTTCTGATGGTCCCAGAAAGGTACTTTAGGAAGCTAAGATTGTAAGGGGAGTAGTGGCTTCATGAAAGAGAAAACCAAACTGTCGTTATTTTCTTGTAATCTCCATCAAAGGGGACAAAAAAACCCCTCCATGTAATCATAAGCTTAATGTTTAAAGTCAATGGGTTAAGAGAACCAATAGTTAAAGAAGGTTACTTCCGGGAATGCTTCTTCCCTACTCTTGATATTTCCTTCTCTTTGGAGGGAGTTCTAGCAGTATAACCCTCCTAGCCTCTTTCCTAGTCCCCGCCTCCACTTTTCCCCACAAAAAAAGGAGTTAGCTATATTATTGGAGAGCTTGGAAAGAGAAAATATCCGTGCATAGTTTGGCTCTCTTCTCTCTCTCCCTCAGTATCTCTTTTTCTCTCTGTAAGACAGGTGATTTTTAAACTTTAGTGTGAGTCCAAATTCGCTAGAGATGCTCTTTAAGAATTTTCTGGGCCCCCTCTCCAGAGGTTTGATTCAGTAGGTCTAGTGTGGACCCATGACTTTGCATTTTTAACACATTCCCAGGTGATGTTGATGCTGCTGGTCCAGGAGCTGCACTTTAAGAACCATTTCTGCAGTACCTATCTGGCCAAAGAGAGCATGCATTCTGCTCTGCTCTTCCATGCTAATGGTTATGCAGTGGCAGCTTTTGCCTCTGTAGTAGGGCCAGCACTAGAGTCACCTCTAACATGATTGGTAAGTCTGTCCAGTTCTGGGTCAATAGAAGTAAGCCTATTTTGCAATAAATAGAAGTGCTTTCCCTAATTTTGGTCTTCTATCTGTCTTAACAACTTACTTGCCTTTTAACATGATCAGAAGTCGAGTGGGGAAGTAGGGTGCTATTACTGCATCTCCTGAAAATCTCCAGATAAGCTCATATGTTCTCATGTAGTCAGTCTGCCTGCCTAGACTGTAGGGAATTTAGGAAGGACTACATCTTGTCTATCTTTATAAAGCCAGTATGCAATCCACGGCTATTTGTTGTGCATTTGAACTCAGAGCTTATTAAATAAAATATACTTTATATATAACTATTATTGTCACCTCCTGGACAAGGAGATATTTCATTGTTAGTTGGAATTGTAAAAGATATCTCAAACATAAGAAATTCAAACATGCAATTTGAAACACATGAAATTCAGCAATCTGTTTTGAAGGTCTGATGCAGCTGAAATCATTAAAATGGGACTTTAAAGAATGATGTCCAGTGCTCAGTGAGTGGGCCATCTTGATATGCGATTTCCCGGGAAGTTAATTTTTCAAGTTTAATTTATCATCGACTTTATTCCTTCAAGGTTTTCTGTCTCATGCTGAGTGGATTACAGTCCAGTGACTACTCCTAGCAGCTAGCCAGCTGGTGATAATTGCTGTTAATTTCCTGGTATTTGGCAACCAATTGTTCTTGACAACTGGAGGGAGATAACATAAGTGTCAGAGGGAAATGCAAAAATAACATTTGTTGTTTTTGCTTGATTATAAAAATGGTACATTCTTCTTGTTGAAAGTTTAAAAAATATGGAAAATACAAAGAAAAAAGTTAGAGTTTGAACATAACCCTTCTACTCGGAGGAAGTCACTTTCATAATTTAGTATATTTCAGCTCTACCTATCATCTATCTTTATGTATCCTGATATATACATTCAAACCACCACTATTACTTCTAGTAACAAAAATTTTGCATCATTCTATTTATCCAGCTCTGATTTTTACTTTTTTCTACTTAAAGATATATCCCCAGCATTCCCCTCTTTACTTTTCAGAAGGGTAACTTTTTATGGCACTATGATATGCTTTCATATGGTTGTGGAGTATATTGGTTTAAGAAATAACTGGGAGCAAAAAAGTCCATCAGACTGGCAATTTATCTTGAAATTTATTGTTGAATCCAGGAGGAATAATTCTCAAAAGCTGTCAGATAATGTAATTTCACTTGCTAACCCTAGCCTAATGAGGGCCTGCGTAGCCAAAGAAATAAGTCCAGGGTTATAGAATAATATGCTGTTTTTATTATATGTATTAGTGAGTAAAAAACCTAGATATGAGGAAATGAACTTTTTTTTTTTTTTTTTTTGGTGTGTAGGGGGGAAATTTCTCTCATATTTTTTCAACAGGCAAACATTTATTTCTTGATAACTAAATCCGAGTCTACCTAAATTTATCTTTCTGGATTATGGGTAAATTTAGTCATTAGTAGGACTCCTACTTCCCCCAGGTATGAAATATTTCCATAGGTCAATGCAGCATCAGGATATTTCCTAACTGTAAATGCTAATTAATCTACAGTGCTCACTGGCCAGGCACTGTTCTGAAGCTTAAAAATACTCTTAAAGATTGGAACTTGTATTAGGGTTTTTGAGAGCAGCAACCTTGATAGGCTCTATGTCTATCTATCTATCTATCTATCTATCTATCTATCTATCTATCATCTATCTATGTATCTATCTATGATCTATCCTCTATCTACCTATCTTTCTATCATCTATCTACCTACCTATCTGTCTATTTATCTATCTATCATCTATCTAAGAGGAGATTTATTGTATGGATTGATTCTCAAATGGTTATGGAAGCTAAGTCCCACAATACACCATATGCAAGCTGGAGAATCAGGAAAGCCAGTGGTGTAATTCAGTCTGGGTCCAAAGGCCCGAGAATCAGAAGTTCCTACCTGAGGCAGAAAAGATGGATGTCCCAGCTCGAGAAGAGAGAGAATTTGCTCTTCCTTTGCCTTTTTTCCATTCAGGCCTTCAATAGATTGGATGATGTCACTCACACTGGTGAAGGTAAATCTTTACTCAGTTTACTGAATTAAATGCTAATCTCTTTTGGACATGCCCTTGCAAATACACCTGGAAATAATGTTTTACCACCTCTCTGGACACTCCTTAAGCTAATGAAGTTGACACATAAAATTAGCCATCACATTATTCCTTGGTGAGTACTCATTGGCTATTCTTGGATGCTGATTTTTTAGGTACATCGCACAAGCTTTTCTTCAGTTTTATCAGCCTCCCAGCTACTGACCTAAAGTACATAAGGGATGAAATTCACTCTCTGTCTTCCAAATTTATTTTAGTCGGTGGAAAACATTTTTTATTTTTATGTTCTTTGAAACATATTTTAATGAAATAGGCTATTAATTAAAATAGTAAAAAGCACTGTCTTCCAATAGTTTCTGTTTTGATGAGCAAAAATCTTTAAGATGAGGAAGCATCATGGTCCTGAATACCTGCTTCAGCTGGAGTGAAAAGGAAATCATATAGAGTTTACTATATATTTTTGAATACATGAATGGATGAATAAAGGAGTGAAGGGTTACTAAATCATAAATACCAAGGTTTTCTATAGTGTGCTTATCGTTCAAAAATCACATATATTGTCTTATTTTATCTCACAACAACTCTGAGGTAGAAGTCATTATTCCTATTTTTTAGAGGAGAAATAGATGCTCAGAATAGTTTTGAATTGCCCAGGGTCACATTGTATAAAAAACCAGGTCCATGTAATTTTGATCCTAGGGTAAGTGTTTATTTTGCCAAACATGACTCCTCTCTTATGATGGAGTAACCACTAGAGAAAGAAGAAATAGTACAAGAGACTAAGAAAATTGAATACATAAAAATCCGTATTGAATAGTCAGAGAAATGGAGACTGATGAGTGAGGAAAGGAGAGAACAATTCTATAGCTTTCTAACTAATACATATGAAACTTGTTTTTTTTTTTTTTAAGATTTTATTTATTTACTTGACAGAGAGAGAGACAGCCAGTGAGAGAGGGAACACAAGCAGGAGGAGTGGGAAAGGAAGAAGCAGGCTCCCAGTGGAGGAGCCTGATGCAGGGCTCGATCCCAGGACTCTGGGATCACGCCCTGAGCTGAAGGCAGACGCTTAACAACTGAGCCACCCAGGCGCCCCCATATGAGACTTGTTGCATCAAGGGTCACACTCAGGAGAAAATGGGCTCTGTGAACTAAGGATGAGAAACTATTTGGAAATCAAAACAAAGTCACACAGAATTTAGAAAAGTGATGTAACTAGGAGAGTAGAGGAATAAATTGCGCTCCTGGAACTCTAAAATCAATAAGCATGTTCTATTATAGGAAATGCAGATTTCTGGGAAAAACAATTTAACAATGTAATAAATCCCCTGCATTTCAATGATTCCAATAATCTAGTTTTGTTCCTGGAAAGAACTGATGATTGGTTGTTGAATCCCTCGTGAGGGCTGTAGACAGAATGGGATCCACTGGAAGATGTGTGCTCCTTAAGTAAGGAATGTTAACAGACAGCCTGCCCCAACTCAATCTAATCTGCTGGATGCTAATTGTTGCTGCTGAGTTATAGGGAGGTAATGATTTTACAGAAGAGGGCTCCCCAAAATCTTAGAGAACAGTATAATGTGGTTTTTAACAGAAAATTGAAGTACTCAAAGGAGTAGTGATGTTTTCAAGTCAATTCAGATATTATAAGTGGTAGTAAAAAAAGAACATCTAGAATCTAAATCATAACAACAGAAGAGAAGCTTGAATCCTTGACTAAGACATTAATATTCACACAAACCAAGAAGAATATGTTTGCTTTTTTAAAATTAAATTTATTTTATTTATTCTTTTTTATTTTAACTGCAGTATAATTAACATACAGTGTTGTATTAGTTTCAGGTGTACAATATGCTGATTCAACAATTCTCTTTTTTTTTTTAAAGATGTATTTATTTCAGAGAGAGAAAGAGAGTGTGCATGGGGGGAGTGGCAGAGGGAGAGAATCTCAAGCAGACTCCCCACTGAGCATGGAGCCCCCTGTGGGGCTCAGTCTCACCACCCGTGAGATCATGACCTGAGCTGAAATCATATGTCAGATGCTTAACTGACTGAGAAACCCAGAAGCCCCCTGATTCACAATTCTATACACTATTCAGTGCTTATCATGGTAAGTGTACTCTTAATCCCCTTCACTTATTTCACCCATCGCCTACCCAACTCCTCTCCAGTAACTATCAGTTTGTTCTCTATAGTTAAGGATGTGTTTTTGGTTTGTGTCTTGTTTTTTTTGTTTCTTTGTTTTTTTCTTTCACATATGAGTGAGATAATATGGTTTTTATCTTTCTCTGACTGACTTATTTCATTTAGCATTTTACCCTCTAGATCCATCCATGTTGTGACAGGATTTCATTCTTTTTATGGATAAGTAATATTCCATTGTGTGTGTGTGTTTGTGTGTGTATCACTTCTTTATCCATTCATCTTTTGATGGACAGTAGGGTTGTTTCCAAAATTTGGCTCTTGTAAATAATGCTACAATAAACATGGAAGTGCATGTATTTTTTTGAATTAGTGTTTTTGTATTCTTCGGGTAAATCCCTAGTAGTAGAATTACTGGATCATATGATAATTCTATTTTGAACTTTTTGAGGGAACTCCATATTGTTTTCCACCGTGGCTGCACCAGTTTGCATTCCCATCAACAGTGCATGAGCAGCCTTGGCAAAACTTGTCGTTTCTTGAACTTTTGATTTTAGCCATTCTGATAGGTATCAGGTGATATCTCATGGTTATGATTCACATTTCCCTGATGATAAGTGATGTTGAGCATCTTTTCATATATCTGTTGGCCATCTATCTGTATGTCTTTTTTTGGAGAAACAGCTGCTCATGTCTTCTGTCCATTTTTTTTTTTAAGATTTATTTATTTTAGAAAGATAGAGAATGTGTGTGTGCAAGTGCGGGGAGGGGGAGAGGGAGAGAATCTCAAGCAGACTACCCACTGAGCATGGAGCCAAACATGGGGCTCGATCCTATGACCCATGAGATCATGAGCTGAGCCAAAATCATGAGCTGGATGCTCAACCATCTGAGCCACCCAGGTGCCCCTTCTGTCTATTTTTTAATTGGATTATTTGTTTTTTGGGTGCTGAGCTTTATAAGTTCTTTATATATTTTAAATACTAAACCTTTTTTGGATATCTCATTTGCAAATATCTTCTCTCATTCCACAGGTTGCCTTTTAGTTTTGTTGATTGTTTCTTTCACTGTGCAGAAACTCTTTATTTTTATGTAATCCCAATATTTCTTTCTGCTTTTGTTTCCCTTGTCTCAGGAGACATATCTAGAAAAATGTTGCTGTGATCAATGTCAGAGAAATTACTGTTTGTGTTCTCTTCTAGGATTTTTGTGGTTTTAAGTCTTGCATTTAGGTCTTTAATACATTTTGAATTTATTTTTGTGTATGGTGTAAGAAAGTGGTCCAGTTTTATTCTTTTGCATGTAGCTCTTCAATTTTTCCAATACTACTTGTTGAAGAGATTGTCTTTTTCCTGTTGCATATGCTTGCCTCCTTTGTCAGATATTAATTGACCATATAATCATGGGTTTATTTCTGGACTGTCTATTCTTTTTTATTGATCTATGTGTCTATTTTTTATGCTAGTACCATACTGTTTTAGTTACTACCACTTTGTCCTATAACTTGAAATCTGGGGTTGTGATATCTCCAGTTTTGTTCTTTTTCAAGATTCCTTTGGCTATTTGGGGTCTTTTGTGGTTCGATACGAACTTTAAGATTATTTGTTCTAGTTCTGTGAAAAATGTCAGTATTTTGATAGGGATTACATTAAGTCTGTAGGTTACTGTGGATAGTATGGACATTTTAACAATATTTGTTCTTCCAATGAATGATCATGGAATATCTTTTCATTTCTTTGTGTCAACATCAGTTTCTTTGATCAATGTTTTGTATTTTCACAGTACAGGTCTTTCATCTCTTCAGTTAAGTTTATTCCTAGGAATTTTATCACTTTTGGTGAAATTATAAATGGCTATTTCATTATTAGTGTATAGAACTGCAACAGATTTATGTATGTTGATTTTGTATCCTCTGAAATTAGTGAATTCGCTTATCAGTTCTAGTAGCTTTTTGATGGTCTTTCAGATTTTTTATATATAGTATCACGACATCTGCAGTTGGTGAAAGTTTTACTTCTTCCTTACCAATTTGGATGCCTTTTATTTCTTCTTTTTGTCTGATTGTTTTGGATAGGATTTTCAATACTATATTGAATAAAAATGATGAGAGTGGATGTCCTTGTCTTTTTCCTGACCTCAGGGGAAAAGCTCTCAGTTTATCCTCATTGAGTATGATGTTAGCTGTGGGTTTTGTACATATGGCTTTTATTATGTTAAGGCAAGATCCCTCTAAACCTACTTTGTTGAGGGTTTTTATCATGAGTAGATATTGTACATTGTCAAATGCTTTTTTTCTGCACTTACTGAAATTATCAAATGTTTTTTATCCTTTCTCTTGACATGATGTATCATGTTGATTGATTTGTAAATATTGAATCACCCTTGCATCCCAGGAATAAATTCCACTTGATGATGGTGAATGATTTTTTAAAATGTATTGTTGGATTCAGTTTGCTAATATTTTTCTCTAAGATTTTTGCATCTATGTTCATCAGAGATACTGACCTGTAGTTTTTTTGTGTGTGTGTGGTGTCTTTCTCTGGTTTTGGTATCAGGATAATGATGGCCTCATAGAGTGAATTTAGAAGCCTTCTTTACCTTTCTATTTTTGGGAATAGTTTGAGAAGAATAGATATGAACTCTTCTTTAAATGTTTGCTGAAATTCACCAATGAAGCTGTCTGGTCCTAGACTTTTGTTTGTTGGGAGTTTTTTGATTACTGTTTTAATTTTATTCACGGTTAAATAGTCTGTTCAAATTTTGTTTCTTCCTGATTCAGTTTTAAGAAATTATATATTTTTAGGAATTTATAAATTTTTTCTAGGCTTTTCAATTTGTAGGCATGTAATTTTCATTAACATTCTCTTATAATCTTATAATTCTTTTATTTGTCTGGGAAATTCTTTGTCTCTCCTACTCTGAATGATAGCCTTGCTGAAAAGAATATTCTTGGTTGTAGATTTTTCCCTCAGCACTTTGAATATATTCTGCCACTGTCCTCTGGCTTGCAAAGTTTCTGCTAAAGAAAACACCTGATAACCTTACGGGTTTCCCTTCTATATAACTGTTTTCTTTTCTCTTGATGCTTTTAAAATTCTCGCTTTATCACTACTTTTTGCCATTTTAATTACACTTGATGGTACATTTGATGGAGTCCCCTTGGTCGACTTTCATTTTTTTATTATTCTTTTCTGTCTCCTCTGTTTAGGTTGATTGTTTTCCATTACTCTGGCGTCCAGGCCACTGATCCATTCTGCTTCCTCTATCCTACTATTTATTGCATCCATTGTAGTTTTAATTTCAGTTATTGAGTTCTTCATCTCTGATTTTTTTTGTGTGTTTTCTGTCTCTTTGTTGAGGATCTCACTGAGGTCCTCCCCTCTTTTCCCAAGTCCAGTGAGTATCTTTATGATTATTACTTTAAATTTTCTATCAGGCATATTACTTATCTCCATTTCATTTAGGTCACTTGCTGTGATTTTGTCCTATTCTTTCCTTGGGGCCATATTCCTTGGTCTCCTCATTTTGTCTAACTCTCTGTGTGTTTTTTCTATGTGTTAGGAAAGTCAGTTATGTCTCCTGGTCTTGCAAATAGTGGCCTTATGAAGATGTCTTATAGTGCCCTGAAATGCAATGTCCCCTTCACCATAATCTGGCAGTTCTGGGATGTCTCCTATGTGTGTTACAGTGCCCTACTTTTGTGACATAGCCATATTTGCCTTCAGTCCAGTCATCTGCAGTCGCTCTCTTTGCTTATTGTGGGCAGGGTTTGGTCTGTGTTGTTAGTGGGCCAGCCTGGGGCTGCCTTGGGCTTGAGTTGAATCAGAACAAGCATTTGCCAGAGATGCAGTAGCACGAATCTGCAGGGCACTTTCCCTGTGTTGTCCCTCAAGAAACTTTTGTTGGTGGGTGGAGCTTGCTGTCATATCAATGTCTGCCCACAGCCTACTGATGGGGCCACAGTTGGACTGGTATGTGTGTTTATCTTCCCCTTCCCCTGAGGCAGGAGTCACTTTGGAGTGGTGCTGGCCCCTGTCATAGCTACTTGTACACTGCCAGGCTTGTGGCACTGTTGTGAATAGGTTCCAGCCAACAGCATATTAGAGGGGGAAGATCCACAGAAGAATGCAGGGATGGCCTGTGGTGCCAGCAAAGTCCACACCAGTCTGCTGGAAGAGAGTACACACAACAGCCTCGGAAAACTCCTGCCCACGATTGAATGGAAGGGGCATGTCTTCAGGAGAATACGGGGCTGGGGCACATTGTTAGCAAGCTAGGTAGAGAGTGTTTGTGCTGTGCTGATTCCCACAGGTGTCTGTCTATCTAGTCTCAAGGGTGGGGGAGGGAAATGGCACCTGCCAGCTCTTTTGTTCTTGGAGAAGTCTCCCAAAGATTTCTGCCCCTCCAGCACACGGTGTGAGATGGGTAAATAAATCTCCTATCCATATACCTCAGGCATTTTTCAAACTACTTCTATGCTGTATCTCAGTGGTGCTGTCATTTTAAGGGTGGAGGCCCTGCCCTCCTGGCTTTCCCAGAATCAAGTTTGCTGATTTTTAAAGTTCCAGGTGTTAAGCCCCACTGATTGCTGGGCCTCTCTGCTTTTCAAAACCAAATGTTAGGGGATTCATCTTCCCTTTTCCCAGGGTGCCTGGCTTTGGGATCTGCTCCTCTCCTCTCTCTGTGCCTGCCATCTCCCTCCCTCCCATGGACAGTCCTGCAGGCCCATTTGGCTTCTGACTGCTGTTCTGCCCTTCCTATCCTCTTCGATATGGCTTTTTCTCTACATTTAACTGTGAAGAGTCTGTTCTGCCAGTCTTTGGGTGGTTTTCTGCGTTATTTACACTGATGTGGGTGTTATCTAGTTGTATCTGTGGGACAAGGTGAGCTTAGGATCCTGCTACTCCACCATCTTCCCTGGAAGAATGTGTTTGCTTTTTGCTTGAAGACTATGTGATTTGTCCAAGAATACACTAAATTGAATATGGAGGAGAGATTCAAAATCTAAGATAACAGAACAAGATTGACTATATCAAGAATTATGTGGACAATAGGATTGCTGACTATTAGTAAATACAACTTATTTAAGACACATTAGAAAATAAAATTTATGGTCTCAGATGTCTATCAAATACCAATTTCCAGGGAAGGGCTACTAAATAAAATAAATGTGAGATTATTACATAAGGTATTAAAGTTTTACCTCGTTAGTGTCCTAAAGAGTTGGTGGAAAGGATTCCCAAAGGATATAAGCAATTGGAACTTGTAAAAATACACATATAAGTCAGGAGAGAAGGACCAGCAGTAACCAACATCAGGAAGACAGATGCTAATATATACTGAACTCCCAAATGCACTGGGGTTGTAACTGATAATGTAGGTGTGAGTACACTGTTCTCCTAATGCCAGTATACATATATTTTATGTCCATTAATCTTCATGGAGTTAGGGACCTCTTGGAGACAATGATGTCAACAAAACAAAAATGAAACAAATCAAAACAAGATAAACCTTGATTTGTTCAGTACTTAGGGTATAGGTCTAGGCTAGACAGGCATTACTGGTGAATTGAGGCAATGGGGAGCATCAGAAGCCAAAATATAATGGGGTGGGGGTGGGAGTGGACTGTTTGGCACCTGAGAAGTAATTCTTTTAAAGGAAAGAAAAATTCTGAGCATCACAGGAGAGCAGTGACTTTGACTGTATTTGGGAGTTGGAAGAAAAATGAGTCCGTAACTCAGTTCCTCACATTTTCCTCAGAGCAGCCAATTTTGAGTGGACTAGAACTCCTTATGAATATTTTGGTGAAATTCACTAGCTGGAAGATAAATAAAAGTCTTCCAGGAGATGCTGTATACTGACCAAATATCCTTTTAACAGAGTACTTCTGGTTTGTTAGGGGTGTTTATTATAAATAAACTTATAATTTATGGATTTATGAGAAACAGCTGAACTGGAGAAGAGAAGTTAGTCATATAATTTTTTGTAGCTACCTGACTAGTAAAGTGTAAAATCTGAGAGAACCCCAAATTAAGCAGCTTCCCTGTAATATTTATGATAGACATTGTTAGTGCTGGTCATTCTAACTTAAAACACATTCCAGAGTAGACGTCATTTTAGGAAGGTGAGTCTGGTAGGGTTAGGACATCCCAGATTTGGCACTGATTGTGTCTCCTTTCTTGACTGTGTATTTTGTGAATTAGTAGTAAAGCATGGTGCTGGGTAAGATGTTTTGTGTAATCCTGATTGAGGACTGAGCCCTTTGCAAGAGGGCAGTAGCTGTTACTTGAGCTCAGATGTACTAAGATCCTACAGCCAGACATGAGAGATTAATGAACTAGCAAAATCTAAGTCTCAGTGACTGAATGTTAAAATGACCTCAAAAGAGAGCATTTGTGAGAAGGTAAAAGGAGAGAAGTGCTGAAGTAACATCATTATCATCTCAGAGCCAAATACATAAATGTTGCTTCTTCAGAATTCTTACATTTGAAGGTGACAGACTAACAGATGGAGGGAATGGATGATGTGTTCCTGACACAAATTACAGAACTGGCACAGAGGCAAAAGGAGGGACTTTCTGGACATCTGCTGGAAGTCTCTGTTGGCTAAAATCAGAGTATCTGACATGTTCTTGATTTGCTTTGCTGATGACTTCATCTCCCAAAAGGCAGAGAAAGCGAGAACAGAAACTGCTATCCTAATTTTGACCCTCTTCTCAAAAGAAAAATAGTAGAATGAACGAGATAGAAAGCCTCAAGGAAAAAAAAACAATGCTGTTTTGGAAGTTAGGATAGCCATGAAGGAAATGCTGAGTGTGTACTGACAAATAATCTACATATTGTGAAGGCCAGCTTTATAAATGTAAGAGTTTATAGGCTCCCTTCCATGAGATAGAACTCCATAAGGGACGAATTGTATTAGTTTTCTATTGCTGCTATAACAAATTACTACATAATTCTTGACTTAAAACAGCACCAATCTCACAGGTTCATGGCTAAGAAATCTGGACACAGCATGGTTAAGCTGGATTCTCAGCTTAAGGCATCACATGTTCAAAATTAATGTGTTGTCTGAGCTAGAATCTTACTGGAGGTCTGGGGAAAATGCATTCTAAGTTCATTCTGGCTATTGATCAAATTCATATCCTTAAAGGTATAGGGCTAATGTTTCTGCTTCCTTGCTAGCTATCAGCTGGGGATAGTCTTTATTCTTAGAGGTTGCCTATATTCCTTTTCATGCTTTTTATGTCACTTTTTTTCAGTAACAGCACATCAAGTCCGTCTCACATTTTAAATATCTCTGACTTCTCTTTCTCCTGCGTATGTCTGACTTCATGTGCATTAAATTCTCTGCTTTTAAGGACTCTTGTGATTAGATTGGGTACACAAGGATTATCCAGAGTTCTTGCCCTTTGCTAAGGCCTGTAACTTTAATTATGTCTGCAAAGTCCCCCCCCCTTTTTTTTTCATATGAAAGGGCAGGGATTAGTACATGGACATCTTTGGAGGGTCATTTTGCATACCACAGTGAGGATCTTCTTAAGATGAGCTATGCAAAGAATCAAAGTAAGGTATGAAAAAGGTAGATGAAATTAGCTCACATTTTAAAAGAGTATTTATAAAAAAATTTTAAATACTTAAATTGTAAGGACAGCATCAGGAAGACAAACACCCTAAATGAGCTGATGCATTAAAAAACGTTAAAAAATACTGAAAGAACCATTACATTTATATTTTCAGTAAGAAGATGAAGTTTTAGGCCTGGAGCTGGCTGAGAGAAGGGTATTAATGAATATCCAAAAGATAAGGGAACTTTTCCCTAAGATAAATAATACTCTTGGTGGAAAAAAATTCACACAAGAAATGTAAGAACTAATTGTTTTAGATGCTCAAATGAGCTGTGTTTTGGCCCACTTTAGCTGAATTATATGCTAGGGCAGTGAGAAGATTTAAGGAAGAAAGCACCAAAATGATTTTTAAAGAATCATATTAAATGGGAGAGAGTCAAGAAACACAAAGTAAAGCATTGACTCTGTCCTATTCTGTTTAGTAGTTTAGATACTGACTTACATAGGAATATAGAAAGGATTGCTCAGAAGTATCTGGTCATTAATCAAGAAGGAGAGTTAAAAAAAAAAAGGAGAGTTAAGACACATTCAAATTTCTCAGAATTCTGATTTCAGTGTTTATCAGTGAATACTAACCATGAATACTCATTCAGATGTCATAAATTGATGTTGACACAAATGGGCCAGATAATATTCTTAAAAAGGTTAAAGAATTGGCAGTGCCTGAAGACTATTTTTGTTTGAGTTAAACAAAAATACAACGAAGGTATACAGTAAGTTCTGATATCAACTGTAGTTTCTCTATGTTAAGAAAATGAAAACCCTTAACCAGTATAGAAAAAAATAAAATTTCTGTGGTCTGACCTGTATTTTTTTTTTTTAAATTTGGTAATTCTTTTAAAATCTTGCCATGTTCCTCTTCTCTTGAACAATTTGTACTTTGATAACTACTTTTTATTTTGAATTGTAAATAACAAATAATGTATTCATATTTCTAACAAATGATTTTTGAATACATGTTATAGGTCAGAGCTGGCTGTAGACAAAATTGTATTCTTTCTTGAATCTTTGCCTGTTTGTGGGATCAATTTTCTTCTTCCTGAAATGTATTCTTAAAGATAATTTCTTTCATTGAGGGTCTGTTGAAAGTAAACATCCTCAATTCTTTTGTGTCTGAAAATGTCTCTATTTCACAATCACTGTTAGGTGATAGTTTTGGTAGGTATGAAATTCTAGGCTAACCGTTACTTTATTTAAGGTTTTGAAAATTATAATTCATTTGTTTTACAATTTTTGTTGTTGCTGTTGAGTTCTGTTATCTAGTAGTTGTTAATATTTTGTTGGTTATCTGTTTTTTTCTCATTGGTTACTTCTTATCTTTAGCATTCTGCAGTTTCATTTTGATGTGTCAGAATGTAGATTTGGTTTTGTTTCATTTTCCCTGAATTGTTTTTATACTTCTTGATTGCTGATACTTGATTGTCTATGATTCTATACATTTGTTAGCCATTTTTCCTTGAAAATTTGCCCCCCCATCCTTTCTACTTGTTAAAATTCATACCTTTGCATGCCTTCAGAGTCCTTAATCTCCATTTACAAA